>NC_079456.1:20827382-21062382 GCF_903798145.1 Danio aesculapii | reverse complement strand
AGGCCCAAATACTTTGACATAAATAGCACTTTTTGTTTTGATAACTACAGAGATCATGTAATAAATTTGTTTCTATGAATATTAATAATGCTAGAATTAGGAAGCTCACAATTTTTTACAGCTTAAATTTGTAATCTCTCACTACAGTTTCAGAACTAGAGTAAAAATAAACATGAGAAATTTATCACCCTACCAAGGAAGCACATAGGACAAATTATATTTTTAAATGTGTAAAATGATGTCTATGACAAGAAACACGCCAGGCTCGCGCTTAGTGATGCCTGGTTAGATCTAATGCACACAACCTACCGCAACTTTGAAGAAATCGACCATGAATAAAAGATCTTAGATATTCATCTGCTAAAATGTAGACAATTTGTAGATCATTTGACCTGCTTTTTAAAAATGACGCACTTTGGTTCAGTAACTATCAAAACCACATCACATCCAACCACAACATCGTCTTTATATCTATATATCTAGAACTAAATTTCTGCAATGTTTGACATTAGTTTAAGTTTGCATACACAATACCAAACCAGAATCTAAAGTCTAAACTAAAGACAACCGGCACAAGAAATATTCACTGTACCTTACCGTTCACTGCTGCAACAGGAGTGATGCTGGAGTGTAATTGAATTTAAAGGACATCAGCTTAAAGGTAGAGCTTTTAGACTGGAAACATGCAAAGAGTCGCACTCTGCCGACCAATGACAGTCAAGGTGGCACATGTGATATGCAGGCAAATGCCTATTGCATGAAAGGAGCAGTAGTAGGTGAGGACCACGTCTTCCTTCCTCAGCCTCAGAGGCGGAGACTTGAAAACAATTTTCTCAGTGGTTTGAGATGACTCATAGTTTTGTTTGTTCTACTTTTTTAAATGGAATAAATTGAAAAAATGATGGCAGGTAGACTGAGTATCTGTTTGCGCTTTTATATATTCATGTGTTGAATTTAGCCAGAATCCATTTTATTTATTAATTTGTTTTATTCATGGATTCAGACAAAACTGGCACAATAATAAAAAGACTGTATAAAATGTACACTACCTGACAAGAATCTTGTTGCCTATTCAAGTTTTAGGAACAACAAATAATAACTTAACTTCTAGTTGATTATTTGCTATGCAAGTGAGATAATATGAAAGGCAAAGGCCTCTAGATTACGCTTATTTGACCAAAATTAAATATGATCATGCCTTGATTTTTAATTATTTAATTAGGACAGCAAGGTCTGACTTTGCTTGGACAAAAGTCTTGTCACTTAAAAGAAATAATGTACAGTACATAATATAAAGTCATTGTGCAGTGGAAGAAGAATTAATATTGTGTATGACTCCCATGAGCTTGGAGGACTGCATCCATACACCTCTGCAATGACTCAAATAACTTATTGATAAAGTCATCTGGAATGGCAAAGGATGCATTTTTGCAGGACTCCCAGAGTTCATCAAGATTCTTTGGATTCATCTTCAATGCCTCTTCCTTCAACTTCCCCCAGACATGCTCAATAATGTTCATGTCTTGTGACTGGGCTGGCCAATCCTGGAGCACCTTGACCTGCTTCGCTTTCAGGAACTTTGATGTAGAGGCTGAAGTATGAGAAGGAGCGCTATCCTGCTGAAGAATCTGCCCTCTCCTGTGGTTTGTAATGTAAGGTGCAGCACAAATGTCTTGATACCTCAGGCTGTAGATGTTGCCATCTACTCTCTCACAAGCCCCCATACTGAATGTAACCCAAACCATGATATTTCCTTCACCAAACTTGACTGACTTCTCTGAGAATCTTGGGTCCATGTGGGTTCTAATAGGTCTTCTGCAGTATTTTTGATTATTGAAATGCAGTTCAACAGATGATTCATCGGAAAAATCTACCTTCTGCCACTTTTCCAAATGTCAAGTTATTATATGTTGCTCTAACAACTGGATCGACAACAAGACTTTTGTCAGGTAGTGTATGTGCATAAAAAAGACAACTGTATTAGAATTTAAATAGCATGGATGTGCACATAGTAGCCTACAATATTTTTTTAATCGTTCTGTTTTCTAGATGATGATTGGTCAACATCTTCTTTCACAATTTTTTCATCCTACGGCTGTGAATCACTGCACCACACAATTATCAATCATTCTTAGCAACATCACAAACAATATAGTGCATATATTATGTATATGTCAGCAAAATCACCTAAAGACTTGAAGGGAGACAGCTGCGGCCTGAAGTTAAGAAGGAATTATTTCTACAACAAAATGGATGCACAACAATAATTACTGTATTTACATTACTGTGAGGTGTAGGTTTAGGGTTGGGACTTGGGGTGGATGTTAATAAAATACAATTTAATGGGTCATTTAATAAATAATTTTAATATTCTTGTTATAATTACTGTTTTTATATACTATTGTTGGGGGTAGTTTTAGGGTTGGGATGGGGGTACATGTTATTAAAACATCTATTCATTCATTTTCCTTTGGCTTAGTCCTTTTATTCATCATAGAATGAACACAGCAGAATGAACTGCCAACTATTCCAGCATATGTTTTATGCAGCGTATTCCCTTCCAGCAGCAACCCAGTACTGGGAAATACCCATACACTCTCACATTCACACACTCACACTACAGCCAATATAATTAATAGAGCATGTCTTTGGACTGTGGGAGAAACCGGAGCACCTGGAGAAAACCCACACCAACAAACTCCACACAGAAATGCCAACTGCCCCAGCCGGGACTCAAACTAGCTGTAAGGTGACAGTGTTAACCACTGAGCCATCATGACACGCATTATTAAAATACAATTAATGGGTAACTAGTTGTCTTCCGGCCGCAGCTGTATCCCTTTTAGCAACAGGTTTTCATGTGTGGGTACGTATGATGTACTCTGTTAATAAGTTTATGACTTAATATGTGTGTTGTAATGACACACCATTTCTCTATTTAAGTGGCGATTTACCCCCAAAAAACTAATCTCATTTACCTAATTTTATGTTTCTCTTGTCAGACGGTTTGGCAAAATGAATTGTGCTTTTAATCTGTTGTTTATCATTAACTTCTTAGAAAGAAAACAATGGCTTTGCTGGGGTTTTATCTATATATATTTTTTTAAAATTATAATGAGAGAACAGGAAAACATTACAGATGTCAAAATTCCTTACGTTATTTATTTGTATTGTGTATTAGTTTTGTTTGTTTATCATCCTCCCCCTGTCTTCTGTATTATATTTTGCCTGATTCTGTATTATATCTATGATGGAAAGAGTATTAGCTATGTATTAGTATTATAGCTATTATTATGAATAATAGTGTGACAAAAAAAACATGCAATCATCAAAGTACTCATCATTTCTTAGCAAACAAAATTCTTCAGAAAACACTAGCTTGTCAGACAACACATTGTAAGAACCTCAGTAAACACTGAAACTGCTGATGGTTAGGATCACATAAAGCAAGGTCTCAATTGTGGCTAAAAAGTACAGAAAAACAAGAATGACTTGCATGAAACAAATAGGTTTTTGCAGTGTCTACATTAGTCGGTTGGGGCTGTCCTTCCAAACTTCTGCAGAAAAACATTATTGGGTTTTAGATTAGAGCTCAGTCTTTGTCTGTATGAAGCAATGCTGATGTTTTGGGGAAAAAATGCCCCCCTGACAAGTTATGCATACCCTTACTGAATTGCTACCTTATTGACTCATCACAACCGCACACCTAATCCTAACCCTACCCATATACTGGTGAATGAGAGGAGGCATAATCTGGCAAAAGTGCATTTTTTGGCACTACACAGCTTGGGCCGCAGGTATGCACCGATTTACTCATAGTTGGCATGAAATCAGAATGTACTCTTCTTAGGGCTGGGTTAGTTAGTTAATCTCGATTAGTTAAACATTTTAACTTGATTATGTTTAATGAACGATTATTTTATTTATTTATTTTATTTTTATTTATTTTATTTTATTTAGTTCACTGACATAGTACAGTAAATATGCTCACATATAACAAGCGAGAGATTTTTGAATGTGGGGTGCATTACTTGATTTTAAAATAATTGAAGTAAACACACACTAACTGTTATCAATGATTCATTATTGAACATCAACGCTGAACAACTAAAATTAAAACAGACATTGCTTAAAACGTGGCTCTTTACGCCGCCCACCCTCATCACCGCTACCGAGCTTGCACTATGCGTCGTTGTGATGTGTAGTTACATTTTTTTAGAGTATGCGAAGGCTGCGCCAGACCATATGCGTGCAAGTATAAGTAGCCTTAACAGATCGGCGTCACAAGACTCCACACACGGTAGAGAAAGTAAATGAAAAGATTGACCTTGAAAAATCTGATTGATTATAGGATCTGAATGTCGATTATCACCCAGCCCTAACTCTTCTTGTTTTTATATGTATATAAAAGTGCTTGTTATAAATAATGCATTAGTGCACTTCCTTATTTTGCAAAAATGCATACCATACATTCATACAATAACCTTCCCTCCCCACTCAAAACTTCTTTTCTTCACTTCTGGTCACATGGAATGCTTTTTTTTTTTTTTTTTGGGGGGGGGGGGGGGGGTGTGGAAGACTATTAGTACTGTTTACCTTTCACAGGAGTAAAGATTGGTTTAAACTTCTGCGTAGAACGAACGCCAGGACCCATGGCGCATACCTTGCGCGTAGTCAAGCATTTATATTTCTGTGTGCTGTTTGTGTTGCTCTGCAATAGCACTTCCGAACCGCTAGCTGGCAGTAGGTTTTTATGTTTCTCTTATGTTTCTTTGCAGGTGTTTTGTTTTTTATGATCGCTACCTTAAAGTACAAGTAGCTCAAACTCGCTCATTCAATGGCGGAAACCGGTCCCGCCCACACTGGTGACAGCTACCAAGTCGACCAATCACATAGCTTGCCCTATCCATCATTGCGGCATGTAGTTATTTTTTTTGCGAGTTGCGCAACAGCCACGGCGAGAGCTATGCAAATGTGGGAAGGCTGTGCCGGAAAAGACGCGTGCGCTTGACGCAGAAGTATAAATCCGCCTTTAGTGGTTTGAATGAATATCATGAGATTTCCGGTAACACTTTATTTTGGTGGTCCATTTGAGTATTAATAGACTGTCTGCTTAATATCTGTTGATACTGCTCCTTCAACAGAAGGACTATTTAACTGACTATAAGAAACTGCAACATGTCAACTTACACTCACCCCAACCCTAACCCCAATCTAACAGTCAATTTATAATCCAATGAGAATTAGTTAGCATGTAGATACAATATAACTTAAATTCCACAAACGGACCATCAAAATAAAGTGTGACCGAGATTCCTTCTTTAAAATTCTGCACCTTGTCCTCGGGTATCTGAAAAAATTCTGCATGAGGGTGCCGATGGATAGCAATCCTCCATAATTGAGTGCAAACTGGCACTCAAATCTTCCATCAATTTGTCAGCAATGCCCAACTTCCAATTGGTTTCTGAAATCATGCTCTTTTTTTCTCATTTCAGAAATGCTTAAATGTACAATCTCAATAGGGGAAAACCTCTCTCAAATAAACTGCCAAAAACCTAAATATTAAGATTGAAATATTGCTGCATTTGTGCCTTCACTTATGAGAGCTAAGTATTAGGATTGTCACAATACCATAAATTCAGGCCATGATACTATACCAATTCAAGTATCACAATACTAAGTCGTACTGTGATACTGTATTAACTCAAATCTACAAAATAAAGCAAATTGTATATTTAAATTCAATTCAGAATTCCCTTATTATTGAGAAAGGATCATTTGTACAGACTTTCTCTGGGTTTTTTTTTATATACTGTCTTTTGTTGTTATTGCGATAATAATAATAAAATAAATAAATAAAACTTCACGCCACATGATCTGTCATGACTGCAGCAAACTGCGACCCATATACAGACAGTTAAAATGAAAGTAAAATAAAGTGGTCTATTGATTATTTGCCAGCACAAATGTGATTTAAGGGATTTTTCCACATGCAACATTAACTGTTGTAACTATTGTTTTCTATTAATGACCATGCTACCGTTTGCAGACTACAGTAGCACCGTCAGTATTTTGGAGTGATAGCATTACGGTGCTACGGAAGTAAACCGTGCAACCCTACTAAGTATTGCTATGCATCAACTTTATTCACAAGACTCTGGTTTAAAGAATTACCTGCGCTTGACATTTGAAGACATCTTGTTAGCGGAGCATGCTGTATACCGAGGCTCAGTATGTTGTTGGGATTCACATGGAGTTTTGGCACACCTGTTGGTGTCTGCTAGTGACTCATCGATTAGCTGTTGGATATCTGTGATTTTTTTATTATTATACCTGGTGACTCATAACGCCACCTCAGAGCTCCAAAGAACTCAAATGTTTTAACGTGGGACACAACCCGTAGTTCAGATGTACTGTTTTGTTTACCGCACACAGCCCCCTCACGCACACGCACGTTTGATGTGAATCAGGTAGACAAATCAATTCCAGATTTATTTAACGTGTTGCTGAAATAACAACATTATCAGGTAACCCGCAAGCATGCATATGAATGAGGTTGAAATGTGCTCCTTTCACATACAGTTGTGTTTGTTGTATGTACAGTAACTCCAATCAGCACTTGTATTTCTTTCTCAAGTAATTTCTAACCACTTCCTGTTTCTGAGTTGTCAGTATTGTCTTCACAGCGACCTCATTTTATCTAGCCCCTCTCCCGTATTCGACTCGTTCGTCGGAACAGAAACCAAACTCGCAATTGCAGTGCAGAAGATGGGGTATACCCCACAAACCTCATACATAGCCACCTACTCACTTCCCAGAAAAGACATGAATTTGCTCATTTTGCATTAGATGCTGGGCCTTTTGGAGCTCGGATGTCTTGATGCTATCGCATTGCAATCTTTCTTGTATTTTTATAGTTTAGATTGTCTAGAAAGGCACTAGAAATGTTTATGTTGAGCCTTTGACTTGAAGAGATAATTCACTTAAAATAAATATTCCTCACTATTTACTTATCCTCAAGTTGTTCCAAACATTTATGTCTCTGTTTATTCTGTTGAACACCAAAGATATTTTGAAGAAAGCGGAAAACCTGGGGCTACTGACATTCATAGTAGGAAATACCAATACTATATAAGTGAATGGTTACAAGTTTCCAGCTTGTTTCAAAATATCTTCTTTTGTCCATCAGAAGAAAGTCAAACAGGTTTGGAACAAGGGAAATGGGAGTAAATTATGACATAATACTTGTTTTTGGGTGAACTGTACCTTTAACGTAAGATCAGAAGCATCCCTGCAGGCACAAGATGTCAACATGACGTCATATTGACGTTGTACCCCAACGAACCCCAACGTCATGGGGACGTTAGATTTTGTTTGGAAATGAAAATCGGGTTAATGTCAGAACCCAACATCAGGCTGACACCAATGTCAAATGTCCAACCTAAAACCAACCAAATATCTACTTAATGATAATGTCTTTGATCACTTTCCAACACAACCTAAAATCAACCAAATATCAATGTCTAATCATGTTACACCTTGACATTGTGTGGACATTACCACTATGACGTCTATCAGACGTTGGATTTTGGTCACTTTCCAGCATAACCTAAAATCAACCAAATATCAACATCTAATCATGTTACACCTTGATATTGTGTGAACAATATCACTATGACATCTATCAAACATTGGATTTTGGTAACTTTCCTACACAACCTGAAGTCAACCAAATATCAATGTCTAATCATGCTACGCCTTGACATTGTGTGGACGTTTCCACTATGACATCTATCAGACTTTGGATTTTGGTCACTTTCTAACACAACTTAAAATTAACCAAATATCAACATCTAATCATGTTACACTTTGAAATTATTTGGACGTTACCACTGACATCTGTCAGATGTTGGATTTTGGTCACTTTCCAACAAAACCTAAAATCAACCAAATATTAATGTCTATTTATGTTACATCTTGACATTGTGTGGACGTTACCACTATACATCTATCAGACGTTGAATTTTGGTCACTTCCCAACACAACCTAAAATCAACCAAATATCAACATCTAATTATGTTATTCAATTCAATTCACCTTTATTTGTATAGCGCTTTTACAATGTAGATTGTGTCAAAGCAGCTTCACATAAAAGATCATGGTAAATTGTAACGGTGTAGTTCAGTTTTCAGAGTTTAAGTTCAGTTCAGTTTAGCTCATTTCAGTGTGGTTTAATAATCACTACTGAGAGTCCAAACACTGAAGAGCAAATCCATCGATGCGCAGCTCTACAGATCCCGAACCATGCAAGCCAGTGGCGACAGCGGCGAGGAAAAAAAACACCAATTGGCGAAAGTGAAGAATTAAAAAACCTAGAGAGAAACTCAGTTGGGCAGTTGGGCATGACCATTTCTCCACTGGCCAAACGTCTTGTGCAGAGCTGCAGTCTAAGTGCCGGAGGCTGGAAGCTGGACCTCATGACCACCACAGCAGCTGCTCAGGATACGGCCTGGTCCAGGATATGGAAACCTTGGGATCATCTCGTCGCTTGTCTTGGATTGAATCATTGGTGCTGCAGTCTGAGGGTCTTGGGAAGAGTATCCCCAGGTAGAAATTGAGCATAAAGAGAATAATTAGCGTAGCTGCTGTTCATAGTGTATATAAACGAGATGCAGAAACCTGTGTGGAGCACATTCATGTATCATACAGCTAAGTGATGCATTGAGTGTTTGCTTTACTAAAAAGACTTTTAATCTAGTTTTGAACTGCAAGAGTGTGTCTGAGCCTCAGACATTATCAGGAAGGCTATTCCAGAGTTTAGGAGACATAAATGAGAAGGCTCAACCTCCTTTACTCGACTTTGCTATTCTAGGTACTACCAGAAGCCCTGAGTTTTAAGATCTAAAAGAGCGAGTTGGATTGTAGCGAGACAGAAGGTTGGTTAGATAAACAGGAGCTAGATTATTTAAAGCTTTATAGGTAAGAAGCAATATTTTCAATTTAATACGAAACTTAACAGGCAGCCAGTGTAAGGAGGATAAAATTGGGGTGATGTGATCAAATTTTCTAGACCTGGTAAGAACTCTGGCAGCTGCATTTTGTACTAGCTGAAGTATGTTAATAGAGTATGCTGGGTATCAAGCTAACAGAGCATTACAGTAATCTAGCCTAGAAGTCATAAAAGCATGGACTAGCTTTTCTGCATCTGAAATGATAGCATACTTCGTAACTTAGTGATATTTCTCAGATGAAAGAAAGCAGTTTTTGTGACATGGGATATATGATTTTTAAAAGTTAAATTGCTGTCTAATATGACACCCAGATCTTTTATAGTAGAGCTAACGCTAACTTTGTATCCCTCTAATTGTATGTCAAGTTGTGAGATCTGCTGTGTTCAGGATTTAGGCCCAATAAGTAATAATTCTGTTTTTTTCTGAGTTTAAGAGAAGATAATTGTTGGTCATCCAGTCTTTAACATCTTTAATACATCTTTATTAGCTTAGACAGTTCAGACATCTCATCAGGTTTAGATGAAATATACAACTGAGTATCATCTGCATAGCAGTGAAAGCTAATCCCATGTCTTCTAATAGTGTCTTCCAGGGGTAGCATGTATATTGTAAACAGCAAAGGGCCTAAAACTGATCCTTGAGCCACCCCATACTTTACTGGGCTGACTTATGAAGGCTGGCACCTTGATATTGTATCAGTGTTACCACTTTGACATCTATGAGATGTTGGATTTTGGTCACTTTCCAACACAACCTAAAACCTAATTATGGTCAGTGGGAAAATAATTTTTACACAACGATTGGCCACCACAGGGTCCAGAACTTAACCCTATTGAGAATCTTAGGGATATGCTTTTCTATCCCTTCATTAACAACGTCTTCGTGAAAAATGTATGCAACTCTGAAAGGGAATAAAAGTTGAGACATTGTAGAAGCATTTTGAAACGATGCCTCAGCAAATGGTTGCCATAATCATAGGTAAAGGCGGTCCAATAAAATATTAGTGTGTGTTATTTGGACTGGCAGTGTATTCTTTATAATAACTCTTGTAAAAATATTTGAATGTTTTGCTAATAGTTCATAACCTTTTTTGTTCACTAAATCACCTTTTCACAGTTACTTATCACATATAATAATATTAATAATAATACTATATATAATATACAGTCATGTAAAAGGGTTAGGACACCCAAATTAATGCCATGATTTTCCATATCGGGAAATAATAAAACGTTATTTGGTCTTTGTCAAGTGTTAAGATTTGGAAAATATAACTTCGGTTAAATCTAACGTCTCACACGATGTCATTATTTATTTAACAAAAATTAAACAGAGAAGGAAAACATTAGTTGAGGAGTGTATGACACCCTGATTTTGCAGCAAGTAATAATTTTTAACATTTTCTCATATTGTTCTGGAGGAATTTCGTCCCACTCTTCTTTATGATCTTGCTAAGCTTATAGGGGTTTTGTGGACAATAGTTTCTACACAACATTTCCGTAAGGATGAGGTCTCAACTTTGTATCTTGATTCTTTTCTTCAGCTGTTCTGTCACAGATTTTCTGGTGTGCTTGGCTTGATTGAACTGTTGCATGACCCTATTGTGGCCAGGCTTGGTCAACTCAATGACTGTGGTTTGTGCAGGTCCTCCCATCGCCCAAATTAATGAACTTTCCATCAGCTTGCTTGACTTTCAGTATTGAAATTCATCAGAATTGTTGGTATGTTTTTTTTTTTTACATTGTATGCGCTTAAGTTGATACTATCTAAACTTTTTAAAATATAATTGGGTTTTTTGTTTTTGTTTTTTGTCTTTTTACTGTAATTTGCCATAAAAGTTATAAATGCATTTATTTTAAATAGAAATAAATAAAAATTTCAAAAACAATTTTAGGCCAAAATCTTAAATTCCGTCAAATATTGTGTTGTAGGTCTTAAAGGGCACCTATGGTGAAAAATCTACTTTTCAAGCTGTTTGGACAGACATATGTGAATGTATGGTGTATAGACCGTCATATTGGGGTGAAATAAACACACCCAGTCCTTTTTTTTTCAAATTTATACAACATAAAAACGGTGGACCAATTAGAGCGGTTTTCAGATCGACCGCAAATTTACGTAGGAGTGCGGTCCCCCCGCCCACCAATATTGATTGACAGCTGCGTGCATTAACATGTCCGGTAGTCACGTGTATAATCATATCAACAAGCGGACGAGCGCAAAGCAGCCGGGAATAAAATGTGTGTTCAGTTCGCTAGGATCATCAATCATCATCAAATGTGATCAAGAGTGAGTTTTACAAGTTTAAAATGTTTTAAAACAGAGCATGTGTGTAATGAATTACAGCGATTTACTTCAGATTCACTTAATCAGCACAGCCGCGTGTCAGAACAATTATAAAGGAAGACACTTCAGTCGCGGTTTGTGGACGTTAAATCGGGTTTATTTTGTACATTAATATAAGAGATATTCATACAGCAGTGGATATTACAAGTATCATGACACATATGCGTGCAAAACGAGTGCAAAGCTTAACGCGATGTCTCTCTCTCTCTCTCTCTCTCTCTCTGTGTGTGTGTCTGCGTGTCTGAGCTGTGTGTGTGTGTGTGTGTGTGTGTGTGTGTGTGTGTGTGTGTGTATGTGTCTGCGCTATGTGTTTGTGTCCTTGCTGTGTCTGTGCGTGAACTTTGTAATGATATTGTGTGTGATTCATTGTTGCAACTCAACAAAAAAATGCATCAAATACTGATTGTTAAAGTTCTTACTGTAGTATTTCTCACACACGTTACGTGAGATCTGCTTCCTGAGGCAGCCGAGGGCGGCGATTGCTGACAGGCACGTGGGAACGATGGGTGGGGAGGACTAGCCTTAAAGGGCCAGTACAAAAAAAACAGCAAAACCTTTTTTCCAGCTATAATATAGACATTTCAAACAGCTATAATAAATAATCTGATGTGTGTTTTGAGCTGAAACTTTACAGACACATTCTGGGGACACAAAAGACTTATATTAAATATGAAAAAAGGGGTAACCTATGTGCCCTTTAAATCATTTTATATTTAAGTTTTTTATTGCAAAGAGACTCACAACAGCTGTTTTTTTTTCTGACATTTTTACAGCGAGTTCTCCAAGTTAAATTTCCTAATCAGGGAAAGCAACACATCCCTTTACATCATACTGTCTCAAACTCGATTCCTTGAGGAGCGAGGCTCTGCACAGTTTTGCCCCAACAATAATCAAACATAGCTGATGGAACTAATCAAGGTGTTCAACACTAGAGACTATTAAGCAGGTATGAGTTGGAGCTGGTTGAAGCTAAACTATGCAGAGCTGCGGTCCTCTAGGAATTTGAGTTTGAGACCATTGGTTTACATGATTTTCCAAAAGTTTACAAAAACTATTTACAGAAGTAACCGGGCCATTAGAAAAAATCCTTAGTGTTTAACCCTGTATAAGTCTAAAATTTCATTCATAACGGTCTTAAAAGGGTCCTAAAAAGTCTTACATTTGATTTAGACAAACCTGCAGAAACCCTGGAGTGAGACCTTTATCATATTTCTCTGAGAATTTATCAAATTAAAAGTAAACCCTTTATATATAATAAGATATCAAGCACAATACACCGTGGCAAGATGTGTCAGTTGTCTCTGGGGTGGTACCTTATCGAAAGGTACACATTTATATGTAAAGGCTCCATATTGGTACCTCAAACGTGTATATATTAGTACCTAATAATTTTAAAAGGAACACTTTTGTACTTTTTTTTTGTACCTTTTGAAAAGGTACCACCCAGTGAAAGCTCACGTACCTTTAATTCTGAGAGTGTATGTAAGTTTTAAAACTGCATTTTGGAGCCTGGATCTCTGTAAATGACGTTTTTAGTAGTTGGAAACAATATATTGTCTGGGTTGATCAGGAAAAAAAGTTTTTTAAGCACTTTTTCTGTCATTGTATGGATTTGTTTATATATTTATGTATGATGTAATGTTTCAAACTATTAGGAGTAGCAGTAAGTCACCTGCAAATTTATGTTGTCAGAGTAGAGATCGCAGTCCTGTATTATAATTCAATAAGTGATGTTTTACATACAAGTTTCAGAAGGAGCATGTGCAGGTGTTTTGGCAGGGCTAATCCATTGTTGACAATCATTCTATTATCCAAACAGCTTCAGACCAAACCCCTATAAATAAGTTAGTTAATTTTATTTGTCCCTGTAGGGAAATTTCATTTGCAGCATATACTCACAGAGACGTCTGACATTTCATATTTGGCATAAACAGCTAAAGTCAGCATTATTAGCCCCACTTTGAATTATTTTTCTTTTTTAAATAATTCCCAAATTATGTTTATCAGAGCAAGGACATTTCACAGTATGTCTGATAATTTTTTTCTTCTAAGAAAGTCTTATTTGTTTTATTTCGGCTAGAATAAAAGCAGTTTTAAATTTTTTATGAACCATATTAAGGTCAATATTATTAGCCCCTTTAAGCTATATATTTTTTTCTATAGTCTACAGAACAAACTATCGTTATACAGTAACTTGCCTAATTATTCTAACCTGCCTAGTTAACCTAATTAACCTAGTTAAGCCTTTAAACATCACTTTAAGCTGTATAGGAGTGTCTAGAAAAATATCTAGTCAAATATTATTTACTGTCATCATGACAAAGATAAAATAAATCAGTTATTAGAAATGAGTTATTTAATGAGTTATGAATTATTATGTTTAGAAATGTGATGAAAAAAATCTCTCAGTTAAACAGAAATTGAGGAAAAAATGAGCAGGGGGCTAATAATTCGGGGGGGGGGGGGGGGGGGGGGGGGGGGGGGGGGGGTTAATAGTTCTGACTTCAACTGTATATAAATAAATCATTTACAAAACATGGTACCCCTACTCTAAATAAATATGCAGTCTACTAGCCATCAACTGCTACTGAGGGAGGAGGAATTAAAAAACTTAATTGCTTTGGGTGATAATTTATTCCTATTTCTTACACACCTGGGAACACAATATCGATGACCTGATGGTAACAATAGGAAGGTGTTTGATAAAGGATGTCTTTCATCATTGATAATCATAATAGCCTCATTTAGTACTCTTTCTTTGTATATACTATCAATGCTCTTTAGTTTAATTTCCAACAACTTACTGGCTGTTGTTACCACCTTCCCCCGTGAACTCTTCTGGGCCTCAGAAGCATTTCCATACTAACCGATTACATAAAATGTTGCAAAACTTTCAATAAAAGCACTATAAAATGTATAGACCATTTCAATGTGGTCATGTCACTGGCCCGTGAACATTTCCTGCTTGTTATCAAACTATTTCATAACTGTAAGAAGAGGCAATTCAATCAACTTAATTTTAAAACAGCTATTATAACATTATTTCACAATATGTGTCTCTTTTTGGATCCTCGGAAGTTATAGAAATTAAAAATGTAAAACAGGAAATACGTTGGGACCATTGTTTTTGTTTACATTCCTCAAAATGGCCTATAACCAAGCATGTCCTACCTCAAAATTCTCTCGATTTTTGAGCATCCCTCCACCACCCCAGCTCCACTCTTTTAAACCTGATTCCTACTTAAATTGGAGCATTGGAGCAAGGGACACCCATCACTTAGACTGTTATCTAAGAGGTTTCTGTTAACTAAAAGACATTTTCTTATTTATTTCTAGATTTTAGCGGTGCAGTGGTTCATTATAGAACAACTTCAGTATTTTGGCATTATGGAATGTTCAAATTGAAATCACAGTTCTGTTACGATTTATGTGCACCATTTGCTTGTCGGCAAAACTAATTTTAAGAATAGCCCTACTGCCTCAAGAAAAAAATCAGCATCCAACATTTCTGTAGCAATTTTTCCTCCCATCATTACTGTTAAGCATTACATGCCTGACACAATGGCTGCAAATTCACCAAATGCAGCCTGCAAATTCTTGCAGTTAGTCTGAATATATTCCATTTATTCTGTCTGATATCAGATCACGGTCAACTTTTTCATCATGCCCACACCCTTTAGTAGGCCTCCATCAGCACCTGTGGAACCCAATGCGGTGAGGCTTTGAGAGCGAGATGTGTACTCTCGTTGCGGTTTTACAGCCATAGAGAAACAGTTAAACGGTAATGGAGCATTGCCAGTAGCAACCTGGTCAACCGGACACGCATCTCTGCAGGTCTGGGTCTCCTCATCTCGCAAACCACCCTGCATCTGAGAGAGGCCACGTGTAAAAATAGATGAGCTTGATAGGACTTGAGACGCTTTATCTCGCACAAACACACGTTTGTGCAGCCAAACCTCCTATACACCTTTAGCGCTGCCCACCGAGCTCTGATGGCCTGTAAACAGGGGCCACCGCAAGGGGAAATCTTTTGATTTGAGATCTAAAATGCTGATGATATGAAATGAGGAAAATGAGAATCTTCATTTGGGGCCTTTTTATGGCTTGGCAACAAGTGAATTGATGCTAATTTAGCTGCAGTGCCTTTGGCTGCCACTAGATGGAGCTCTAGATGACCTATACTTTTTAAAAAAATGCTGGATATGTTTTTACACAAATTTGGGAACATATAGGAACTTAACAGTTGGGTTAGTGTTTCTTTTTAACTAAATTTAACAACCCACACATTGAATTTATCCATATTTTAATGTTCAGTTTTGTAGTATAGAAGCAGAGCAGTAGTTTTTGAGTTAGCCATCTATTCACGATTGTCTAGAACAGAATTTTGATATTAGATGTTATAAAATGTCTTCATTGTACTTATCTGATTAATTTGTCTTCCTCTGCATGTTAAACACAGTAGAAAAAACATGTCTTTTTCACACCTAATGCTGTTCTCAGACACTTTAGCACTAGGAAACTTCCTGGCTGTAGTGACATATAGTAAATGTGCAAAGTTAAATCTATTTCTATGAAGCCAAAAGCAGAAGTGAAAGAGATAAATGACAACAAGATTAAGGCATAATAAAACAACAGCTCTGCCATCTTGTGAACTTTTCAATCTGCAGCATAGAAGCCATTTGAGGAACAACTTATATCAAGAAAGTAAAAACAATTGCTTACTGTATTGTTATCCTTTTTTGACTTGTAAAAAAAACTGGGCTGTATTATGATCCAGAAATATTCAACGTTTATATACTCTCATTTCAATTTGTCAAATCAAGTTTACTCGCTTTTCACAAAAATTATTATTCCAAAGCAGCTTCACAAAAGGTGCGCATCATTACATTACAGCCAAAGTTAAGGAGTTTTGTATAAAGTGCACTGTATATAAACATACTTAACCTGCAGTTATACAGAATATAGTACTTGACCTTCAGTATATTATACTTGTATGGTTCTGTCATGCATTATGGGATGTTAATCTCTGCTCTGTTGAATTTTGATGTTGGAAATTCAACTTTACAGTTTAACAAAGTCACATTTATTGACATTTCAGTCGTTTGAATTAATATAATGTAACAAAAAATAGCAAAAAATGTATTACAAGGCTTTTGTTCTGTAATGAACACCAACCCAGACAACGCATCACTTTAAACTAGAGATGCCCAAACTAGGGCCTGCGGGCTAAAATTGGCCCATTGCAATCTTTGATTTGGCCCACCATTCCATCTGTAAAGAGAGTGAGAATGATGGAGAGGGTTGGAGCGAAGGCCTTTAAAAGAAATCGTCATTTCTAATTTTACGTAATTTTTGGTTGTTTCTTTGTTTTATTGCTGAGCTACAAAAAGAAGCATATTTCAATAAAATGTTCTGAATGAATCAGATTTTTTTAAACTGTAAATAATGTCTTGATGGATAGAGGTCTATGCAGAAGACATCAGTGAGCAAATCAAGGCATAAATAGTGTAACTTCATTCTGTTATAAATAAGAATGTTTTTTGTTTTTCCTGTAATGAGTTGATATTAAAATGTAAAAAATATTTATTTTGTATTAGTTAATATGAAGCAATGTTTTCTAGTTATTTTAAAATATTTTTAAATAAATTAGAAAATGACAGATGGCAACTATATTTTTCTTCGGCCCACTAGCCTCAATCAAGTTTAGTTTTTGGCTAAAAAGAAAAGTTTATAAGAAAAAGTTTGGGCACTCCTGCTTTAAACTATTAAAATGTTTATAACAGTCACTGTTTCGAACCTTTCAAGGTTAAAGTGGTTGGGATAAAGATCAAGATCCCATAATGCAATTCAAAAGCATAAATAAATGAGAAAAAAAAATGAATCACAAAATACAGAAAACTGGGGTTTGAACAATTTTGGGCTTGGTTGTTTATTGTTGTGTTTTGTTTCATATAAGTTGCATATAAAGTGCACAGTATATAAACATACTTGTGTAAACATACTTCTGTAAACATACAGTATAAAAACATACATAAACATCGCTACGGTTACTAAAGTAACCCTTCATTCTTCTTCGGATGGGGAACTCCGATGCTAAGTGGAAACTTTCACTATGGGGATTCTGCAGAAACCAATCTGAAAGAGTATAAAAACGAGCCAATGAAATGCCAATGAGTTGGCGGCGTCAGCGTGCACAGCTGGCGTCAATGACAATCAGTCATGCTATAAAGACGCGGCTGGTGCAATACTTGACCAATGCTATGTGGAAACTTCACTATGGGGAAATCTATAGAAAACACCACAACGAAAGAACCTTACCACGCCCTTGGCGAAGGGTGTGCCACGCAGTAATCGAGCGCACCTGCATCACCACGAGACGCAGTCTTCCAACATGTCCCCTGGCCCTTACTTACCTGTTCAGGTTTAGATATATTTCGGGGAGTCGCAAGTAACCCAGTAAAATAGGGTTTTTAAATACGACAGTACATTGGGAAAGCATTTAGTCCCCATAGGGAGGACGCTGCGGAGGTCACCTGCTGCCCAGAAGGGGAGACCTGGTGACAGAACCTATGGACTAGCCCCGAGAGGGGGAGTACACATAAAAAAGTATGGTTAGCAGGGAGGGAAGACAGGAGCCCGCCTAAAAGGGGGGACTATACCGTGGCTGGGTGAGCATATGGGATTGCCAGCGGGGGACCACACATAGCAGGCACCTGTACCCAGAACGCGGGCTGACCAGAGGGCATGCTAACAACGTAACGGGCCAACACCTGACTTCTCTGCTAAGTCAGATGCTGTGGGCCTCGGAGGAACTCTGCAGGGCTCGCCAAATGGGGAACTTAACTGGCAAAGTGGGAAAAGCGCACGCATCTCCGTGTTAGGGAGAATGGCGCAGCAAGCGTGTTTCAACACCTTAACTGTTAATCGTTTCCCCAATCACAAAGGGTTGCCTAATACCCTTGAGGAAACCGGCTCCACTCGCAGATTGTAAAACCTTGCAAATGTATTAGGCATTGCCCAGCCCGCAGCTCTGCAAATGTCTGTCAGAGAGGTGCCGCGTGCTTATGCCCAAGAGGATGCGATGCTCCGAGTGGAGTGCACTCTCACCCCGGGGACACGGCTCACCCTGACCCTGGTAAGCGAGGGAGATGGCATCCATTATCCAGTGGGCCAACCTCTGTTTAGATACGGCACTTCCCTTCTGCCGACCACCATAACAGACAAAGCTGGTCAGAGGATCTAAAGCTCTGAGTATGGTCCACATAAATCTGCAAAGCGCGAACAGGACACAGTAATGAAAGGGTTGGGTCTGCCTCCTTCGCAGGCAACGCTTGCAGGCTCACTACCTGATCCTTAAACGGTGTAGTAGGAACCTTGGGCACATAGCTGGGCCGGGGTCTCAGGACAACGTGAGAGTAGGCCGGCCCGAATTCCAGGCCTGAGTCATTGACCGAAAATGCCTCCAGGTCCCTAACCCTCTTAATTGATGCCAACACAACCAGCAGAGCTGTCTCCAGGGACAGAAATCTCAAGGATACTGAGTCGAGTGGTTCTAAGGGATTTCCAAGTGTGAGCACTACCGCAAGATTCAAAGGGGGGGGGGGGGGGTAGGCTGGAAAAATTCGCCTCGCACCTCTGAGGAACCGGATGATGAGGTTATGCCTCCCCACGGTGCTGCCATCCACCGCATCATGATAAGCAGAAATGGCGGCCATTTAAACCTTCAGTGTGGAGGGCGACAGCCTTCGCTCCAACCTGTCCTGAAGGAAAGAAAGCACAACACTGATGTGGCAAAAATGGGGGTCTTCTTGGCGAGAAGTGCACCACTCAGTGAATAGACTCCACTTTAGGGTGTAGGCATGCCTCGTAGAGGGTGCTCTAGCATGAGTGATGGTATTAACCACCGCCATCAGTAGGTTACCTAAGTCTTCCTCGCTGCATCTACGGACCACACATGGAGGTTCCACCAATCTGGGCAAGGGTGCCAGATGGTGCCCTGTCCCTGAGAGAGTAGGTCCTCTCTCAAAGGGATCCGCCAGGGGGGGCAGTCGCGAGGAGGGAGAGTTCTGATATCCAGGTCCGGTTGGGCCAGAGAGGCCCAACTAGCAAGACCTGCTCCTCGTCCTCCCAGACCTTGCACAGTAACTTGCCATACTTGCCAGTGCATCCGTTCCGAGGGAGCCCTCGGTCAGGGAAAAGAACCACTGGCAATGGGTGTTCTCGGAGGAAGCAAACAGGTTGACCTGGGCTTCCCTGAAGCGCGCCCATATCAGCTCGGGGTGGAGTCGCCCCGCTCCCGGGGTTAGGAGCTGCAGTGAGAGCCCGTCGGCCACACGGTTGAGCTTGCACAGAATTTGAATAGCACGCAGCGACTTAGGGCACATATTACTCCAGAGGGACCACCTTTTTCCTGTCGAACTCTCTTAGACAGTTTAGCATCAGCTCGCCTTAATGGTGATCGAGTCCAGCTCCAACCCGAGAAAGGAGATGCTCTGCACGGGGGCGAGCTTTCTCTTTTCTCGTTTGACCTGAAACCCCAACAGGTCGAGGTGCTAGAGCACCTTGTCGCTGTGCATAGTCAATTGCTCCCGTGAGTGGGCTAAATTCAGCCAGTCGTCGAGACAATTGAGTATGCGGATGCCCGTGAGCCGAAGGGGCGCGAGGGCACCCTCCGCGAGCTTGGTGAAAACCCGGGGAGACAGAGAGAGCCTGAAGCGAAGGACCTTGTACTGCCATGCTCGACCTTCGAACGCAAACCGCTGGGGTCCCGCGGGAAAGCAGGAGGCGAGAGGTTCACTCTCGTCTCGCACCCAAACTCCAGAGGAGGGGCCAAGAGTGGGAAAGAAAGGAGACCGTTCTCTCATGCTCCATGAGCCATTGGCGAAATGCACCGATCCTGCGAGCTGGAAGGCATAGCATCCCAGACTGGAAGTGTTCGGGCTGTCACATCTAGGGAAGAGGAAAAATGCTCTTTCTTTGAGGATTTGATGGCGGGTTTTTTTTTTTTTTTACGCCGTTAAATGCAGAGCCCCTCCCCTCCAGCGGGGAAAGAGCAAATTCACTCCTCCCCAGATGGCCCGTCTCAGGGATGCTTCGAGGTCCATTTACCGAACTTAGCGGCACCCTGGGGCGGGGGGCGCTGGTTGCCTGCGAGATGCTCGGCACAGCCGCTTGGCCGGAGGTGCAGGCCAGGGGCAGCGGAACAGAAACTAGAAGCGAGCGTCCTCTGCAAAAAGCAGTGGATGTGGATGGCTCGGCAGGGGGGAGCGGTCATTCCATCCCATCGATAGAGATAACACCCATCACCTCCGATTGCTCCATCACTGGCGTGAATTCCTGGCCGAATTTACCGACGGTGTCGCTGAACAGGCCAGCCTGGGATATGGGTGAGTTAAGAAATCGAACTTTGTCAACATCATGCATATCACCAGGTTTAGCCCGAGGTGGCATTCCTGGACCACTAATGTGACCATCGTCCTTCCCAGGGCACACACTGCCGACTTTTTTTTTTCAGAGCATAGTCAGTTGCGGTGCAAAGCTCATGCTCAGTCCTGGGTCGGAACCATCCTCGCGCAGCTGGGCCAGCGCCTGCGCTTGGTAGCGCTGGTTGGTGGCCATAGCATGCATGGTAAGGGCTAAGGCGCGCGCAGCACACTGCGTGAGCCTATTGTGCCCATCCAGGAAGAAGGCTTAGAAGGTCTTGCCTTCATCCTCCACATCACACCCCTCTAATCGGTAAACCATCTCCAGAGTCACGGCCAAAGCAGCCTGGGGAAGCACAGCCACAAAGTCTGCTTCTAGATTCGACGCCGCGCTCATCATCCGGGTTCGAATCCTCATCAGACATTGACAGCCCACACTCAAAGGATGGTGAGGATGGAAGTGCACGCAGATCGGGCAGAAAAAAGTGCCCTCAAGACTGCGTGAGCTTACTGCGCACTTCCGGGAAGAATTAAGGGGACGGAAGGCTTTGAAGGTCTTGCCTCCTTATTTCCTCTGCATAACACCCATTTTGTCAATCCGGCCTCGGGGCTGGGGGATAAACCATCACCAAGCCCAAGGCTGAAGCAGCCTGAGAAAGCACGGCCATCATGTCTGCTTTTTAGTGCCGCACTCCACCCCAGAGGGAGGGAGCGAGCGGGTTCACATCCTTATCAGACAATTACAGCCCATCCTCCGATGCAGCGATGGACATCTGATCCTCGGTGTCATCATGTGAGAGAGCGACCATCCGAGGACCGAGAGCTTCTCTTCACCTGAAGCTTGGATAGAGCGCGTGGAAGAGTGAGAGGTCCGCAGCCCGAGGGCGGCGGATTTACTCCCACTGTAACCCTCAGATCTGCCCGAGTGCCAAGCAGGGGTGGACTTAACCAATGAGCGAGGTAAGCAGCCGCTTAGGGCCCCGGAGAATTAGGGGGCCCCGTCCAATACCAAGAAGCCTATATTAATCATATAGCTCTTTTAAACATTCTCTATCATATGTTGTCAAATCTGTCTATAACCGTTAAGATTTTATTGGTATCACTTCTTTTCAAAACCGAGGGCCCCCATGAATAATGGAACATTCCTTCTGTACTGCACATTCGCAAAGTGTGACCGTTTAATCAATGACCAACTTAGAGACTTTTCAGGAGTGTGTAAGAGTGAGAATTGCAGGATAACAAGCAGGAAATGTCTATGGACCAATGACATGACCATATTGAAATGGTCTATAGTGTACTTCCAAAAAAAAATCCAAAAATACTCTCAGAAATAAATGTGCAAAGGTTTTATAAGTTATCACTTTTATACATTTTGTTTAGATTATCATAATGTAAATGTTTGTACAAAAAGAGTCCAACATTATACATTAAAGTTGCAAATACGTACCTAAAGAGTATTATTACAGTATGTAAAAAGTAAAAAACTGAACCTCTTGAAAAGGTACCAGTCAGGCACCAGTTTTTGTACTTTTATTTCAGAAAGTGTACAGAACATGCATTAGAATCTTAGCTGACTTCCCTGTGATCAGTTTTTACACACAGTTACTTCATTTTCTATCTCTCTTACTTTCTATCTCTCTGTCTCTCTCTAATACAACAACAAACACTGTAAAGAAATTCTGTTAATAAACAGATTTTGTATTTACTTCTTATTTACAGTTCTGGATTGCATTTTGATGTTGGAAATTCAAATCTACAGTTTAACAAAGTGACTTTTATTGACATTTCAGTCGTTTGAAGTAATATAATGTAACAAAAAATAACAGAAAATGTACTGGCAGTTTATTACAAGGTTTTTGTTCAGTAATATACAACACCAACCCAGACAACACATCACTTTACACTATTAAAATGTTCATAAAAGTCACTTTTTTAAATTTTCAAGGTTAAAAGTGAGTGGAAGAAAGATCAAGATCCCATAATGCAATTCAAAAGCATAAATAAATGGGAAAAAAGTATCACACAATATGGAAAATTGCTAATTTACAGCAATTTTTACAGTGTATATACAGTCACACCCCAAATTATTCATAGCCCTGGGGTATCTGTTGTTGTTTTATTAATTACTTTCTATTTTTGTCATGTCAATGCAAAATTCTTAGGGGAATACCTTTGGAAGTGTGTGTTTGCTTATGTCAGTTTAATTTAGGGAAAGCACCTTTCATAACCACTTTGGATCATTAAACAGTGGGTGAAATTCTCCCTCAAACCTAAATCAGATCAGGTCTGCTTAATGAGCCATAACAGACATTAAAAATAAATAAATGAATAAAGTCATAATACATGATGTGTGGCTGCATAAAACCATCACTAAACAAAGATTTTGGCAAGGCCTGCAGACCTGAAACAACAAAGGCAATACAGTTTTAAAAATTGCAGGATGAGGGGATTTTTGATGGCTTGTTGTAAGCAACAAAAAAATAAAAAACAATTAAAAGACTCAACCTGACCATTTATTTACAATGTGTCAAACCAGAACAGTATTAAACCATCATCCAGAACGTAAATAAATTGACAAAATAATACTTTAAGGTGATTTGATGAAGAATATGGACAAATAATTAAACTCATGTTACCATATACAGCCTTTAACACATGTTCTCCAGACATATGGTACATTAACAAGAAGAATATCTTACCTGGGCGTGATGCAGAGTATGCAATGTACCTAGATCTGCTCAAGTAAAAGTTTGTAGGTGGGTAAACCTCCTGTGCTGCAAAGGAACACTGGAAGTTGTGTTAGTTCTACTGATTTAATGACAAAATTATACCTAAGGCCAAAATCATGCAGACTTGATGTGATAAAGTCAGCCTGATCTCATAAGTATTTTACGTTTTGTCAGTTTAGTGGCTAATTCGTACGAGTTCAGTCGTACGAAATTGTACGATTTTAAAAAGGAGGCATGGCACCTAACCCCACCCCTAAACCCAACCGTCATTGGAGGATTAGCAAATCATACTAAATCGTACGAATTAGATCGTACGAATTCATACGAATTAGCCACTAAATCAAAAAGTTACGAATTGCCGTGAGATTGAGTTGAATAAAGTATATGTTAAAAGATTTTCCTTAATTTTAATCATTTGAGATCTGTGTAATTGTACATTTTTCAGCACCCAAAGCTTTACTTTTTTAAATAGGCAAAAAAATGTCATCTAAATTTATCTTAAATCACTATTGAATGCAGAAATTGTCATTGTTAGCCTAAATATTTGCCGTAGGCTATAACTCAAATAGCTTAAAGTTGTCGAACAAGCTGGAGATTGGGTCCACAGTACAATTAAAGATGATTCCTTGGATTTTCTAATAAGTGGTTGTAAACAATTTATTTGGGCTGAATTTAAACAAACAAATTAAGTTGAATATTACTAAATTATACATATACATATATATATACATATATATATATACAATACATATATATATATACATATATTTGAATACATAATTCAGTAAGCTACTAAATAGTCTGATAGATATGGTCAATTCTATATCTGTAGCATTAAAAATCATTGATAAATTTATTTTCAGTTCACAGACAAGATTCTCCTTCATTGAAAGCATGTCTAAAATATAAATGAGTCTGGAATATAATAATAATAATAATAATAATAATAATAATAATAATAATAATAATAATAATCTGGAAATACAGTATGTCATGAGAACACAATCCATCTATTTAACCTTTTAAAGGTTGACAGTTGCAGGCAGCAGTTAACGGTCGTATTCATGAGTCGGTTTGCTGCAAAACTTTTCCCAAAGTTTCCACCCGGTCTGTTAAATGTAAGTTAGAAACCTTTTGATCGTACTGGCTTGAAGTAGTCATGTGTTGTTTTGGTTTGTTGCCAGTTACAGTTAACCCACTAGTCACAAGTCTGACCTTTCTCTGAAAATAAAATAGCAAATAGTTCCGATAAGTGACAAACACTTTTATTCTACTTGTGGTCATGCAGATTTGTGGTATTATTCTTCTAAATGTGATGGAAGATTTCACATTGTAAGTGCAAATGTCAAATATGAGGAGATTATTTGGATTAATTTACGTTAGCATTAGGATACCTCCTGGCTTTTCACAATAATTTTGTCAACTAGCGGCTATGGAATGTTGTTTAGCTTATTTGGAGCCAAAATTTTACAATTACATTCAATCATTTACAAAATAGTAATTGCCTTTCCCACTTAAAGGGCACCTATGATGAAAATCATCTTTTGGAAGCTGTTATGGATGAACTGTGTGTTGGTACAGTGTGTCCACAGTCATATTGGAGTGATATAAAGACTATGGGCCCTATCATACATCCGGCACAATGTAGCGCAAGGCGCGATGCAAATGATATTTGCTAGTTTCAGCTCAATGCAAGTGTCATTTTGACGTTTTGCACCATGCTGTTTAAATAGCAAATGCTCTGATTGGTTTATTCTCAAAACACACCTATAACTCATTAAGAGAATAAGCTCAACCCTGTTAGACCATGTTTCCCGTCTTTAAAATAGCAAAAGTGGATTCGGACACGCCCTTAATGCTTTTGCGCCCTGCACTTCAGACTTTGCACCTAGACCATTAAAATAGAGCCCAATAAGTCTCTTTTTTAAAATTTCCTGACGTTACAATAGGATGCAAATCCCTCCTATTTTGAGGCCCACCGCAATGTGACGTAGGAGTGTGGTTTCCCCACCCACCAAATTAATTGACAGCCACGTATTAACATGTCTCTGTAGTAACGCGTACAATCATATCAACAAGACAGGATGGTCGCAAAGCAACTAAGATTAAAAGATCTGTTCAGCTCTCTGTGATCATCAGTCATCATCAAATGTGATCAAGAATGAGTTTTACAGGTTTAAAACATTTTTAAAACAGTGCACGTTTTAAAATGTTTGTACATTTACATTACGGATATCCATACAGCAGTGGATATTAACGTTTATACTGTCACGTTTGCTGTGCAAAAACAGAGCAATGTAAAATGCAAGCGCATTAGTGTGTCTCATCACTGCAACTCCACAACACATACATCAAATAATTATTGGGAAAGTTCTTACTGTAGTACTGTCTTACTGTCTGTCACTGTGCTGTTTATCTGAAGCAACCAAGGCACAGATTGATACACACTCTGACAGGCATGTGGGATGCAGAACTTGCATTAAAGGCGCAGACAACAAAAACAGCTCCATTGTGTTTGTGAGCAGAAAATCCCAATATTCTGAAAGATATTATAAACTATCTGATAGGTGTTTTGAGCTGAAACTTTACAGGTTATTACTGGGTTATTAGACCAAAATGCTGATTTAACCAAGTTTATGTTAATATTTTGGTCAAATCTAGAATGTAAGATAGTCTAAAAATGCTGGGTTGTTATGCCAAAATTTGATTAAAACAACCCACATTTTTATTGTAGGATCGGCACTAATTAAAACTGCAAAGGAAAGTTTTATTTGTTTGACCACTTTCTATTACAGAAGAAAGAAAAGAAAGAAGGTTTGAAACAAGCGCAGGATGAGTAAACAAAGACCCAAGGTTGGGTTGATGAAGAATTTTTTTAACCATTGTGTATTTTTACTCAATTATTTAGGTTAATAAAATAACTAATTTGTTGGGTTATTTGGCCAAAATGTTGTTTTAACCAACTGATGTTATGCTATTTTAAACATCTGGAATGTAATGCTGGGTTGTTATCCCAAAATTAGATTAAAATAGCCTTATTGTAAGGACAATGTTAATAATTAGAAACCCAAAGGAAAGTGTTAGTCATTTGCTCACTTTCTATCCACGCAACCACCATGGGATAGCATGCTATGCAACCACAGACTAATGGTGAATTAAAACCACCTTATCCCTTATGAATCATCTATGTGTATTTTAGTGGTTATAGTACGGTTACAGGGGGTGTAAAAACAGGCTGGCTTCTGCATGTTGCCTGTTTCATTCTTCATTTATTTGCAATGTTTTTTTTAGATGTATTGCCAATCCTGAATGTTTTGTTTGAGCGTGGGTTTTGAGATCTGGCTACTAACATGCTGAGTTGGAGACCTTTCAGCGGGTCACAGTCTCAACCAACGCTGTTTTCACTTATGATAAAAGATGCAATATTGTGTTCGACTTTGTTAAGAGCATCTCCCTCTGGCCAAGCACCAGAACTGACTGACTGACTTCAACAGACTCATCTTTCACAAAAATCTTTCACTGATCTTCACAAGAAAAAAAAAGAAATGGATTTTTTTACAGTTAATTTTTTTAGGAAATGTAATTAAGCAGCTTTAATAGATAAAATTTACATCAAAAGGAAATTGATTGGAAAATGATGCCAATTATGTCTTGTTAAACCACGTACATTTTTGCTAATGCTTTTTGTTGCCAGTGTGATTACTTTAAATAATATACATTTATTACACATATGAAACTTAAATAAAACCTAAACACTTAAAAGTTGTTTTATTTGAAATAAAATGTCAACAGAAATAACAATAATGCTCTAAAAAACATTTATTTTAGCTATAGAGGCAGGGAAATACCTTTCATTTAACTTGGTGTACTAAAATAACTGCAGCTTTTCATTTTATAGATATATAACACATACAACATACAAAAAACATGCAAAACTACTACAATTCAGCTTTAAATATAACAATAAAGTAATATTAACTAATAATAAAACACCTACCTTTACACAGAACTTTGTATTTACGATGTATTTAAACGATAATTCTAATAATTATAATTGTCTTATAATAATTGTCTATTCAATCAAGTATTTAATGATTGTTCTTCCATTTACAAGAACATCAATTCACTCAATCTAAATGGAGATCAAACCGAGAATGATGGAACAAATCTACAATTTTCACATTTCTATCTGAATATTTCCACAGAGATGCAGAAAGATTTAGCACGCTTCTGCTGGTGCACGGCCACTGGTCATACTACCGCATCAGCATCCTTCAGCGTTGTTTCCTCAACAGACCACAGTACAGTTTTACAATCGCTTCGGCATTCAGGTAAAACAAATAGGTCACTTAATGCACTTTACACCCACTGACATCAAACCACACAGTGAAAATATGTGTTATTGCAGTCAAACTGAGATATACTGTAACATGCTTGAAGACAGTCAGATCATCCATTACAGTAAGTGTGTCGAAATATAAGTCACTAGCATAATGAAGATGTCATATATACATTTCAGCATGTAAAAATATATTATTATTTAATATTGAAAAAAGTTTTCTTAGGCCCTCAGGGTTCCCCTCTGATGCTAGTGTAATTTGTACACTCTCACACACACAAATATATGTATATAAATATCACCAGCCACTTTATTAGGCACACCTCTCCAACTACTCATTAACGCAAATTTCTAATCAGCCAATGGTAGGGTCAGAATTTGGTGTTAACAACATGAAAGCATGGATCCATCCAGCCTTGTATCAACGGTTCAGGCTAATGGTGGTGGTGGTGGTGTAAACGTGTGGGGGATAATTTCTTGGCACACTTTGGGCACATTAGTTCCAACTTAGCATCGTATCGACGCCACAGCCTACCCGAGTACTGTTGCTGACCATGTCCATCCCTTTGTAACTACAGTGTACCCATCTTCTGATGGCTACTTACAGCAGGATAACACGCCATGTCATAAAGCGCGAATCATCTCAGACTGGTTTCTTGAACATGACAATAAGTTTACTGTACTCAAAGGGCCTCCAAAGTCACCAGAGCTCAATCCAATAGAGCACCTTTGAGATGTGGTGGAAGGGGAGATTTGCATCATGGATGTGCAGCCGACAAATCTGCAGCAACTGTGTGATGCGATCATGTCAATATGGACAAAAATCTCTGAGGAATATTTCCAGTACCTTGTTGAATCTTTGCTATGAAGAATTATGGCAGTTCTGAAGGCAAAAATGGGTCCAACCCGGTACTAGTAAGGTGTACCTAATAAAGTGGCCAGTGAGTAAAAAAAAATATATATATATGAACTGTTGAAGAAACTAAGTGTCAGAATCGAGAAAAAAAATACATGATTTAAGTGACTTCTCAGAATCTGCTATGGTAGTTGGTTTCAGGACAGCTGCTGATATGAGAAATGTTTAAATTACTGATTTATTGGAATATCCAAGCACAACCATCACAAAGAATGATCCATTAAAGTGAAAATGTCTACTAGATCGTCAGTTCTGTGCGTGAAAATGCCTCGTTGAAGTTAGAGGAGGATGACCAGACTGATTTGACCTGATGGAAAATCAACAGAAACTGATATAATCACTTGCTACAATCTCTGGATGCAGGACACAACCTTGAAGCAGATGAGCTACAGCAGCAGAAGCAGAAGAAGAGCAGCACACAGTAATACTGTCAAGAGCATCAACATTCAGATGGTCTGTTTAGAATTGGGCATAAATGAGATAAAAGCACAGATTCATCCTGAGTAATTGCAAACCCAGTGGCCTCCAGTGTCTGCAGATTTTAATAAAACATTGCATATTTGGGATGTACTGGAAAAAGACATTTTCAGCAGAGAATATGAACCAAGATCTTTGGAAACTGTTGCCTCAGTTTTAAAACCTGGTAGTAGCGTACCTTGGCCAGTGAGCTGATATCATGGACCCTAATGAACTGCCTGCCAGTAAGGTTTTTTTAATGTGCATACAATTCTCTAACACAGTTTTTTTTTTGTCTTTTTTTTTAAACCTTTACACGATAGCATCCTTGCTTTTGCCTGGGGATTTCCACTGTTGAGGTAACTTGATTCATAAACCTATTTCATTTCATACTTAAGTGAGCATGGTTGATGGCCACATTATTTCCATTAGGTGACGTGACCCTTTTATGCAAAAACAAGAAAAACATCACGTGAGGGAAATTTGTTTCTGGTCCTTTCTCTCTATTCTAGGTCACTGTATATTCTGTACTTAACTTAACACCAATTTAAGTGTTGTGTTTTTCTACTTGGATATGCTCACAGTTTATTGCCTCACCAAAACACTTTTCCTCCAAACTATCTACCACTTAAAGCAGTGGTCTCAAACTCAACTCCTGGAGGGCCGCAGCTCTGCAGATTTTAGCTCCAACCACCTCCAAATAACACCTGCTTAAAAGTCTCTAGTAGTCTTGATCAGCTGTGTTTGATTAGGGTTGGAGCAAAACTGTGCAGAGCTGCGGCCCATCAGAAATAGAGTTTGAGAACTGAAAGGGATAGTTCGTGCCAAAATGGAAAGTTCTGTGATTAATTACTTACTCTCATGTGATTTAAAAAAACACAGACCTTCAGCACACAAATTAATATACATTGGATAAAATCCGAGAGCTGTCTGACCCTTCATGGACAGCAGTGGTCCTGAAAATTTCAAAGCCCAGAAAGGGATCAAGACTATCGTACTAAGACCTGTTGAATAAAGATGTTTTTCTTTATTTAATTTTGTCCACAAACGTATTCTTGTGTTTGCATAAAATGAAAATGTTCTTGGTTCCTTTCTGGACTTTAAACATTTCAGGACTGTTGACTATAAAGGATAAGGGAGCTTTCAGATTTCATGACAAATATCTTACTTTGAGCTGTGAAGAGAAATGAAGGTTTTAAGGGATTAGAATGGCATGAGGTTGAGTAATTAATAGCAGAATTCATTTATGGGGTGCACTATCACTTTACTGAACAAGTTTTTCAGCCACTGTTGGGTGTTGAAAGAAGCATTTTTTAACGTTTAAGGGTTTGACTTACTTTATTTGCAGGGGCAGATTTAACTAATAAGCAAGGTAAGCAGCCACTTAGGGCCACAGGAAATCTAGGGGCTCCCAATAAGTACCTAGAACTTCTGAAAATGTGTCTCCCCCACTCCCAATCATGGATCAGTCCAGCAGCCAAATCAGGTGAAGATGTAGCTTTAAATACAAGTTTGTTTATTTATTTATTTATTTATTTATTTATTTATTATTTTAAAGTTGTGGATTCATTTTAATAAAACAAATATTTTAAAATGCAGAGATTGCATTAAGATAAAGAGTGATAGGAGGACAGCAAGCTGAAAATAAAAATAAAAATACAAAGGGTGCAGATTAGGACTGTTAATCCCCATGGCTGGAAATGCTTAGGGCCTTCAAGTAACTAAATCTGCCCCTGTGTATTTGTGACCTATGGACCCTTTTCACAAGATGTTTTTGATGCATTTAATGTTCATCAGCATCTTAAATCCCTGAAAGTTTTTAATATTTAGATTATTTTTTTAAACATTTATATGTATTTATGTATATAGTATATCATCTTTGCATCAAATTTCAAAAAACGAATTACCACTTGTGCAAGGTGCTTCTAATGCAGAGTATTAGTATATATACTATATATTATTATATTCTAATGCAGAGTTTTATGCAGGACAGTAAATTCCACGTTGTTCTCTCCTCTAGCTGCTGTTATCAGTCTCATATTTGTTTTTCCTTTTTCTGAAAGTCTTGATATCCCCATTGTGAAGTTTTTCTTTTATTATTTCAGCAAATAGAATGGTAAAAACAGTATTTGTTGTGTTATTTCTGTGCTCTAACTTAACCAACTTCCGTTACTGAGAAAACCAGAAATGTGAAAAGGGTCTATTATCACGTCAGTCATCATTTCTTTACCACAATGTTGTGGTATGTTGTATGTGTATTAGGTATTCTTGCAATGCTTTTTATTTCCACAAATCAATGAACTGGCTTTTTGTAGAGGGGCTTTTCAGCATTGTTGATGCTGTGCAACGTTTTAAAAATGAATCATCATAAAAGTTTCTTCTCCCTTTTCCGCAGCCCCACATGACTGGAGAGATACAGCAGATGATATAAGGAAAGATTCTCCACATGGTTTGCAGAAAGAAGCATTTTTGTCACCTGTCTATCACTCTACCTGTCTGTCTTTCTACATCAGCCACATGTACATATTTGACTAAAATTGAATTTGTGAAATATAGTATTTCTCAAAGTGTATTTTCTAGTTTACACTACCTGACAACAGTTTTGTCGTCTATGTCAACATCAGTAGTCTGAGGTATCAAGACATTTGTGCTGCCCATTACATTACAAACAACAGGCAAATTCTTCAGCAGGATAGCGCTCCTCATACTTCAGCATCCACATCAAAGTTCCTGAAAGCAAAAAATGTCAAGGTGCTCCAGGATTGGCCAGCCCAGTCACCAGATATGAATATTATTGAGCATGTCTGGAGTAAGATGAAGCAGGAGACATTGAAGATGAATCCTAAGAATCTTAGTGGACTTGATAGAAGAACGCTTTCTTTGTCATTCCAGATGACTTTATTAATAAGTTATTTGAGTCATTGCAGAGATGTATGGATGCAGTCCTCCAAGCTCATGGGAGTCATATACAATATTAACTCTTTTTCCACTGCACCATGACTTTACAGTATATTCTATACTGTACATTATTTTTGTTAAGTGATGAGACTTTTGTCTAAGCAAAGTCAGACCTTATTGACCTATTTTAATAATTAAAAATCAAGGTATGGTCATATTTTATTTGGTTAAACAAACGTAATCTAGAGGCCTTTGCTTTTTTTATAAGCCACTTCTGATACCAAATGATCAACTAGAAGTCAAGTTATTTGTTGTTCCTAAGACCTGAGGCGACAAGACTTTTGTCAGGTAGTGTATATGCATGCAATCCATATATTTGTATATATTGCATATGACAATATACTATAAAAATGTGATAAACACAAATACTCATGCTTTTTCCAAGAACTGTTGTAATATTTCCCTCCGATTCAGATAATAGCACACCCTTTATCTTCTTATGACAACAAATGACTCAACCCATGCTGGCTGTTTTGATGAAAATTACTGTCACATTCATAATATCGTATCACTTTAAAAAGGCTGCGCTATGTAAACCATAATTTGGGTAAAATATGGATAAACAAAACAAAATTTGTGTGGACAACATTTTTTTGGAGTGTGTTTCAAGAGAATCATGTGCTTATGATTTATCACAGCCGGTCTCGTATTAAGCTAATCAGTATCATCCAATCATATGAGCCATAAGCTACTCTAAATAACCACAGTCTTCAGTCCACTTTATCTTCGTTTAAAAGAAACCCCCCTTCCTCCTCCTTCACCATAGATCGGGTGGCACGGAGGCCCAGTGGTTAGCACTGTTAGCACCACAGCAAGCCAGCCCTGGTCCTGCTAGGTCGGTAGGTGTTTCTGTGAGGAGTTTGTATATTCTCCCCTTGTCCGCATGGGTTTTCCCCGGGTTCTCCGGTTTCCCCCCACCATCCAAAGATATACATCATGCATAACAATCAAGCATTTGTCTAGCCCCCTTTTTTCCTCACGTGTTCCCTTAGCTACTGCAGATGGGGAGTTCTGAGATCCACCGAGCTCAGGCTCCCCTCTCGCTCTGCGAATGGGAGGAAGCCCCGGGCTCGAGGATCCCTTGAGCTCGGGGCTCTCTCCCGGGACAGCATGCCAAACAAGCTTTTGATGGATCATCAGCTAAGTGTGAACTCTTGAAAGAATATAAATACCTACTCTTTGTAATTTTTTGCAGTCAATCTTGCAAGGTAGCTTTTATGTATTGTCAGAAAAGTGGCTAATTCGTACGAATTCATACAATATCATTCATATGAAAATGTAAGATTTTAAAAGAAGGCGTGTCTCTAAACCCCACCCCTAACCCTACTCCTCATTGGGGGATGAGCAAATCATACTAAAATGTGTGAATGAGATTTTACAAATAATTACGAATTAGTCGCTAAATTATAAAGTTATGAAATTCAGTGAGATTGTGTTGGTTATTTGTTAACATGAGAAAATTGTCTGCAAACCTCTGGTACTTTTTTTTGTGTAAACATTTACATACAACATACACTTTTGCTACAAAACTCACTTTGTAAAGAAACTACATGCATGTTCACATACATTCCTGCCTCCTTCATAAAGTATTTAAGAAATGTTAAACATTTTTGTTGTTCAGTTTTTAAAGTTTGTTGTTCCAAGCCTCAAAAACGCTGTTATCCATTATCCATCAATTAAAAACACACTAAAATTAAAATAAGTGTAGTGCAAGTGTGTCATTAGGTTTTTATTATCATAATTATTATTATTAATAGCATTATTCAGCATTTCAAGTGGACCACTGTTACACTGTTTCATTCTGCTCATCTGCGTTCCTGTGCTCTACTTTCATGTGTCATTTTTGCACCACAGATCAGTGATCAGGTTTTGTATAAACACAGTTATCCATTGTAGTAAAACAGCTTTCTAAATTACTGCAACACTGGTGTATTGTTCCCTTTAATGCTAGCCAGATTGGTTCATACATTGTTTCGTTGATTTTGCTTGTGCACATTGTTATTATTTAGGTCAAAAAGTTATCCATACAAGTTAATCCAAAAAAAATAAACATTTTGTTGTGGTAATAATCTTTAATCAAAATCTGATCATTAGCTTTTGCTTCTAGGGTGGCGGTCCTTTTGACGTCAGTTTGATGGCTTCAGCCACAATGCTTAACCACGCCCCTATTACTGTTGGTTAGTACAAAGGAATGATGCACACAAAGGAAGCCACACCCTCTACTTAATATTCCATTTTAGTTGGAAGAACATCAGCATACTGAAATAACACGGACTTTAAGATAAACTTTTGGCTAAATTGAATTCTTAATAAAAAATTGACAAATTTATTTTATTAGTGAAATGCCATTCGGCGCTACTTTTATATGGTGCCAGATCAGTCACAAAAATAATACATTTGCAAAATATAATTCATAAATCCACAATACAAGTCACATGTACAAAATCCAATTCGTAAATTCAAAACACGATTTGTAAAAACACAAATCCAATTCGTAAATTCAAAACACAATTCATAAATACACAAATTCAATTTGTATATTCAAAACACGATTCATAAATACTCAAATCCAATTCATAAATTCAAAACACGATTCACGAATACACAAATTCAATTCGTAAATTTAAAACACAATTAAAAAGTACACAAATCCAATTCACAAATTAAAAACACGATTCAAAAATACAAAAATCTAATTTGCAAATTCAAAACATGATTCGTAAATACACAAATCTAATTCGTAAATACACAAATCCAATTGACAATTTTAAAACACGATTTATAAATACACACAACCAATGCGCTAATTCAAAAAGCAATTCATAAATACACAAATCCAATTCAAAAATTCAAAACACGATTCTTGGAAGAGTGGAGAACATGAGACTGATTCCTGTGACGCTCCAGAGACAGACGAGTCTTCGCTGAGGTCAGCTTCCAGCCTCCACCACTGAGACTGCAGCTCTGCTCAAGACGTTTGGCCAGCGGAGAAATTAAAATGGTCGTGCCCAACTGAGTCTGGTTTCTCTCAGGGTTTTTTTTCTTCACTTCCGCCATTAGTGAAGTTTTTTTCCCTCTCCGCTGTCGCCACTGGCTTGCATGGTTCAGGATCTATTGAGCTGCGCATCGTTGGATTTGCTCTTCAGTATTTGGACTCTCAGTAGTGATTATTAAACCACACTGAACTGAGCTAAACTGAACTTAACTTAAACACTACAAATTGAACTACACTGTTCCTATTTACTATGACCTTTTATGTGAAGCTGCTTTGACACAATCCACATTGTATAAGCGCTATACAAATAAAGATGAATTGAATTGAATTGATTCTTAAGTAGACAAATCTAATTCACAAATTCAAAGCACGATTCGTAAATACACAAATTCAGTTCATAAATTCAAATCACGATTCATAATATACACAAATCAAATTCAAATGCCAAAAATATTTAGGATTTTTAGTTGTGAATTCACAAATTGTGTGTTGTATTTATGAATTGTGTTTTAAATTTACAGATTGGATTTTGTACATGTAAATTGTGCTGTGCATGTATGAATTTTATTTTGTAAATGCATTATATTTGAGACTTATCTGGCTCTATACTTTTACAAATATGCTTTACAAAACGCAAAATTCCTCGACTCTTTTCGTATCCCTTGCCTTCACAATATTCCCGTCTTTTCCCCTCTCCTCATCCAACACAATCTGATTTTGCCACCTGTGCTGCTGCTCCATATCGAGTTCCAGTCCCCTCCTCCGTGCAGCGCATTTGCACAAATTCCCCAGCCGTGCACCAGAGAGGGAGGAGAGAATGACTTTTAAGAGGAGTTTATACTTTAACAACATGTTGAGACAAACAGAAGAATCATGGTTCAACAAGTGCGCTAACATTCACGTTAAACTCGGGCGCGAGGAACCGTGATTTACCCGGATGAGGCGCTGAAGAGCAGAAGTACGCAAGCCTCCTGTGGGATCTGCTATCAGGGAACAAAAACAGTAAGCAGGTAAGGTGTTTTGAGGGTGAAACTCCCTAGTGTTCACAGTTTAGCACTTAGTTTTAATAATCGGGCATGGGGTGGTACACTATTTGTTTAATGCATGGACAGTGTAGATCCTGAAGACGAGAACAGGACAGGTACTCTAATTTATATAATGCTTTATAATTTTGTTTATATTTTGTCATGTGTTTGTATGTCATGTTATTCAGGGGGGAAGGGCTTTGGTTTTAATTATATACCTAATTGTATGTTTATTTGATGTTATGTTTCGTTAGAATATTTCATATATTGTAGATGTTTGTAAACTATACATTTACTGTATATTAGGCATGGGACAATAACTAATTTCAAGGTTTACCGCGGTTTGGAAAAGTCAAGGTTTTAAAATTGCAAATTGTTTTCTGTTATACAAGGTACATGTAAGGGTTTTTAATGTATTTTTAATGTCATGTAAAGAAAACTTTGTTTTTGAAACTAATGAAGAAAGCAAAAGTCAATTATTTGTTTGAACTACTTAGCCTGACATGTTTACTGTTCCAAAATAATGTTTCCTAAGATAAAATATACTTTGTTTAATCGGTGAAAAAAGTATTTTTGTTTTATCGAGACATTTAAAAAGAACTTATTTAGAGCAGTAATCACAATACCGTGATACCGTAAGACTGGTATTTTTAGCTAAGTTTATCATACCGTCAGGAACTTACACCGACCCATGCATTATATAGCTAAAAATAAATGATGACATTTGTGTGTGCAGTTATGTTATACTTAATCATCTGGTCATGCAGAATCTCCCACATTTGTCTCAGGAAACAATATAATGAATGACAGATATCATGCAAATTCTTGTTAGACTGGTCACTGTCAACTGACCTCTGTCAATATGGTTTTCATCCTTCTTTTTCAGAACAGTCTGTACGTTACTTCATCATGGCTGGTAGCACAACTGAGAATGGTTAGTATTACTAACATACCTTAATCTTTTATGTATGCTGATCAATACAAAGATCATAGTTTATTCAAAATGACATAAACAAAAAACTTGGATGGTATTATTATTTTCTATGATGCTACATTACTATCAGATTGTTGCAAAACATTAATACGGCTTATAAATTGAGATTTCAAATGGAACCTTTTTTCCTCAAAGTAATTGTACCAAAAAAAAAACTACTCTCACTTCCTCAGAATCACAACTTCACTGCATCTCACAACTATTCTTCTCAGAACTGTTTAGATCTTCTAATTTTCACTTTTTGTTAAAAAACAAACAAACAAACAAACTGAATTATTAGTAAAAACGAGTCAAGATTTTTGTATAGTCAAAACTCTGAGATTAAAATGGCAGAATATTTTACTTATGATTCCAAATTCTTTTGCAATTTAAACTTTTTCCTCAGAATTATTCTGTTCTCATAATATTAAGTTAATCAAAATTTTTTGTCCAGGGAATTCTTTATATCTCTTGCAGTTCCTGCAAAAAAAAAAAAAAAAAAAAAATCATCCTATGGCAGAAACATACTTCCTAAACCAGATTTAAATGTGTTTAGTACAGACAGAATACTTAGTTTATTAATTTAATATTAACTAATTTAGTACTGACAGAAACATTAAAGGGATGGTTAACCCAATAATGAAAATCCAAAAAGAAGATCTGCTTAAGATCGTTGGAAACTTTAACATTAACTTCCATAGTAGGAAAAACAAATACCATGGAAGTGTTTTTACATGCTATCAAAATATCTTCTTTTGTGTTTAACGGTAAAAAACATCAACTCAAATGGGTTTGGGACAATTAAAAGGAGATTCACCAGCATGGACCACGCCACACTTTGAGCTAGACTTTATTGTAGGGATGAAAGGGGTGGTAAGGAAACGGTGGGATGAAGGGGAAGGGAAGTAAGAGGATAAACAGTGAACAGGTAGGTAGGTTGATCGGGTGCCCTACGATGATGCCCAGAGAATCAGAGTGGGGGTATCGTCTGTAATATTTTGGCTGTGTGATTAGACCCCCGATTCAACCTAGGAGGGAAGAGAGGGTTATAAGTATCGTTAATAAGAAGCAAAAAAATGAAGGGAGGGAGGGTGGGTTTGAGGGAATGAGAAGAACAGTGCTAGAGGGCTGGTCTGCCTTAAATAAGATTTAGGGAGTAGGTGATTGGTTAAGGAGGCAAAGTGAGGCGTGGTCCCACTGCAGAACCTTTGTTAGAAAGTTAACTCCATTTAAATGATGATTGATTTCAGACACACATTTAAAACAAACAAGGATGATTTTTTTGAGTGAGTCTGAATATCTCTAATGATGAGGCTCAGAATAGTGTTTATTTCTGAAGTACAGTTGAAGTCAGAATTATTAGCCCCCTTTGAATTTTTATTTTCTTTTTTTAATCTTTCCCAAATGATGTTTAACAGAGCAATTTTCACAGTATGTCTGATAATATTTTTTCTTATGGAGAAAGTCTTATTTGTTTTATTTCGGCTAGAATAAAACCATTTTAAAGTCAATGTTATTAGCCCCTTTAAGCTATATTTTTTTGTATAGTCTACAGAACAAACCATCGTTATACAATGACTTGCCTAATTACCCTAACCTGCCCAGTTAACCTAATTACCCTAGTTAAGCCTTTAAATGTCACTTTAAGCTGTATAGAAGTGTCTAGAAAAAAATCTAGTAAATATTATTCATGTCATCATGTCAAAGATAAAATAAATCAGTTATTAGAGATGAGTTATTAAAACTAATATGTTTAGAAATGTGTTGAAAAAATCTGCTCTCTGTTAAACAGAAATTGGGGAAAAATAAACAGGGGGGCTAATACTGTAGAGGATTTAACTGTATATGCTTTTAAATGTCTCAATGTTGTCATTTTTTCTGTACTCCACCTCCAGGAATGAAATGGGAGGTTCGGGCCAATGGGCGTCATTTTCATCAGTCCTGCCGTCGCAGATCTGTCCTATGTATCCGCTGGGGCCGCTATGCGGTACGTGACCAACCTTTTGACTTCATATCAGCAAGGGAGAAGTAGTTATGGAGGCACTACACAACATTTGATACCTTTGGGTCGTTCTAAGTTTCACATGTTTCTATCAGTTTATTCAAAGCTTGACTTGTTTTTGTTTTTTTTGGCAGGATAATGTGGTGCGGAGCTATAAATACACCCCTTTGACCTTTTTGCCCCTAAATCTGTATGAACAGTTCCAGCGAGCAGCGAATCTCTTCTTCCTGCTCATTGTGATCTTGCAGGTTTGTGGGTTTTATTTCCCGTTTCCGCAATAGAAAGCGTCTCTCAGCTTATTCCTGCTCAAAGGCCAAACCCAGTTGTTTGACCAGTGTGTTTTTTCTGTGAATGCTGAGTTCATGATGATTGAAATGTGTGCTTTTGCAAATACTGGACAATCACCTGTTGTTTGAAAAGGACATTCACATGGTCACAGCTAAAATGGGAATTCGTAAAAAGATCACTTAATTTGTTTGGGGTAAATATTTGAGTTTCAGTCCATAAATCTTGTGGCATTCGACAACTCCTTTTAGTGTTGGCAATAATATCCTTTATATTTGACCCTATAAACTGACATGATTAATTGCCTCCATATAGTTGTGCGTTTGTGTGCTTAAAATGGTACATGTCTTATGAAATACTACTTTAGTGTTAAATAAATGCGAGTTAGCCACATGAAGAAAATACTATAGTAATATATAGTAACCATTCATTCATTTTCCTTCGGTTTAGTCCCTTATTTATCAAGGTCCACCACAGCAGAATGAACCGCCAACTATTCCAGCATAAGTTTCATGCAGCAGGTGCCCTTTCGGCTGCAAAGTACTGGGAAACACCCATACACTCTTGCATTCACACACGCACTCATACACTACAGCTAATTTTGTTTCATGTGTTTGGACTTGTGGGGGAAACCGGAACACCCAGAGGAAACCCACAAGAATGCTGGTAGTAAATACAAACTCCACACAGAAATGCCAACTGGTCCAGCCGGGACTCGAACCTGTGACCTTCTTGCTGTCAGGTGACAGCCCTAACCACTGAGCCATCATGCCACCCTTATAGTAAACACTATAGTGTTTTTTAATCATAATATAATAAAGTGTATTAAACTGTATATATTATAAAATGTACACATTTTTAATGAATGCTGTAGAATACTGTAGTATAAACTATGGTAAACTGATAAACTGTAATACTATATTCACGCTTTTAACTACAGTAAACTGAGGTGTGTTGTAGTATAATATACCCTATAGTTATAAAAAACTACAGTGTTGAATCATTTGTTTACGTTATTATAGTTGTTGTGTTGCCAAAGCAACTATAAAATCACCACAACATATTAATTCAAGTACTTTACTATAGTATTTATTGAAAATTACAACAATCAATATAAATAAATATTTTATAATATAAGTGAACATTCAGGTAGTTTTGTGTTTGCATCTTGTGTTTATCTGCTTTTTATGAAACTCGTATTATATGTTTTGTTTTTTTAGGTATATGTAACTTTACTGATGTTGCATGTGTAATAATGTGTTTTTGTTTTTTAGGTTGCCTTTTTTTATAATCTGTCAGGGGGCAGCAGATGAAAATTAGCCCTTGCGGCTAACTCTGCAGCTAACTCTGGCTTACAGTTTTATTGTTGATTAATGAGCATTGTCCCTCTTAAAAAAAAACAAGAATAAATAATCTTTACAATTACCTTAACGCAGAATTAATAATAGTTTTAATAGTCTAATCCGAGTAATTTTGTGTGTTGTTTTTTATTTACAGTGTGTTCCTGTAATTGCGACCATCCCATGGTATACCACAATGCTTCCTTTGCTGATTGTTCTGCTTGTTCGTGGATGTAAAGATCTGGCCACTGACGTGGTGAGTCTTTCATTTTTACCATCCTCTCTTAACTTGACATATGACGATATTTTAAAAATTCAATATATCGTGATAATAAACATTCCCGATATTGATATGGGCACTTTAAAATACAGTAAATAATTATTTAAACGTTTAGAGTGTATTTTAAGAATATGCAGATTGTTATATTTGCAGTGGTTGTTCATCACAGTCACAAATGCTTTCTAGACTTAATAGACAATTTATTATCACACATTAACATTTTCACGTTAATCTGGCCTGTGACATAAAAAATTCAGTGACTCTTTATAGTGCTTTTGTTTGTTAACTGTACAGTAAGGCTCCATTTGTTAATATCAGTTAGTTATCAGTCAGTTAGTTGTACTAAATCAATGTAATGAATAAGGTTGGGTCGATAGACGATGCCATCATCCATCGTCGATAGTGGATAGCCATCACGATGCTGAGCCGGCATCGCGATCCTCCTCCCCGCCCCATCGCAGCAACAATCTGCTCGCGAAAAATACACTCGGCCCCCCATTTACACTAATACATTGTAGTTTTAAAATGGCTCTTTAGTTAAAAATGATCCATGTTCACACTGGCATTTCACCTAGCATTTCTGAAAAGCCCTCCTTCCACACTATACTGCAGAAAACACACATCACGTGACCACACACACACAGTCATGTGCTGCAGCGTGTGCATGTGTCTGAGCTCCAGCAGTCAGCGGGTGCTTTGAGCACAAAACCCCAGAGAACAGTGCACGTCGGACAGTTTATCAAGGATGTACCACTGGATGGCATCTCACTATAGTTGTTAAATGTGATATTTAACTATAGCCCCTTTCTAACCACTCTTCAGTCTTTTGAATCAATCAGGTAACATGTCACAGCGTCAGTACACTGCTTCTTTCTTTTGCTTTCGCACTTGTAGTTAGTAATTTTAGCGAAAACCTTAGATACTGTTGGTTGATTGCTGTTGGTTGTACACCTTTTTTAACCAACCAAGTTTGTCGATGCCATTATTATGACACTGATCACTCTGCCTATGCCAGCCAGAGTCCTGTGGAAAAAGTGATTGACAGGTGGTAATTTGTGTGTAAATTATCTTTATTTATTTATGATTTGGTTATGGGTAAAATAAAGACCATGCGGGTCAAGTTGTTGGAATGGTAGGCTACAAAAAATGTATTTGTAATTATTAAAAATAATTAATTCACCACCGCTTACGACCATGATGCCATCGTCCATCACGATGTTTCACGTTAGACAATGTACAATACCAAATTGGTCGACATTGCCCAACCCTAGTAATGACTAAAAACGCATTTATTAATCTTAGCCGATGTATATTTCTGCCTTAATGCCTAATAACGCATTAAAAAATTTTAATCGTATTATTAAATGAAGATAATAACTAATAAAGTTGTTGCATTTTTTTTAATAAACTAAAATGTGTCTATAATAATATGTCTATTTCTCACTGTTAATCTTAACGCATTAATTAACGTTTAATAATGAGACTTTAATATAAAGTGTTACCTATTATTGTACTTTTGCAATTGAATTGGTTTAAAGGGGACCTATTATGCAAAAGTCACTTTTATAAGAGGTTTAAACACAGTGGCAACTGTCTGTGAATATAACCAGCTTCTAATGGCAAAAAATAAATTAATTTTAAAGATTAATATGAATAATTTCAATATTAAGTCCACAGAAACACATTGATGGACATTCTCCACTTGTACGTGTCATCAGAGAGGGAAAGCCCCGCCTATTATAGTGAGGATCTCTCCCTCATTAGCATAGAACATCCGTCTTGTTTTTGAATCTTCCACTATGCTGAACCATAGGCATTTGTAGCTCCGCCCTCTTTTGAAAAGAGAACAATCTCATTTTAATTTAAAGTGACAGTCACCAAAATAGCACAATTAGGATCAAATCCTAAATGGGTCAGTTTCAAACAGTTATAAAACAATATTTGTGGGGTATGTTGAGCTGAAACTTCACATACACACTCTAGGAACATCAGAGAATTTTTTTTACACCTTGTAAAAAGGAGCATAATAGGTCCCATAGTAAATACATGTATTTACTCTGAACATATACACAAAATATAGCAATACACTTAGTAGTTTTTGTTTATTATGCCTGTTAAAGTACTCTTTCTTGCAGTTTAGGTCTATGTCGTAATAATACCGCATATATCTTTAAAAGCTTTAGCAATTAATCACAACAAGAAAATTTGTCACCAGCAGAAGACTATTCTCAACCAATATTTTAAAAAATTTTTTCCATTACATACAAGTTAGATAACCAAACTTATCTCCTTCACTCCCATCCTGTTTGCTGTGTTGTGTGTCTCTCAGGGTCGACGACGTAGTGATGCGCAAATTAACCGCCGCCCCTGTGACATTCTCACTCCTGAGGGGTGAGTAACACTGTCAGGGGCCTGCACAATCCAAACAAACACATCATCATCATCCCACATTAGTCAGTCCATCACTGTATTCCTCTCTTGCTGGTTTTTAATGCGCCTGCCTGTTTTGAGATTTTGGACTTTAATGGACTTTTTTTTTTTTGGACTTATAAATTTTCGTTAATGGATAGAAAACATCCATAATGGCCTTTTATGCTGTTTTCTGTTGACACTTTATTGCGCTTGTAGATTTAATTACCATACATATTTTTAAGTTATTTTTTTTATAGAAATAACAACTTCAGTAGCTTTTTATACACTAAACATCCCAGTTTTATTCATTTCTGTATTCTGAAGGGTTTTTTTTAACTGAGGAATATGTAAATACATAATTTTCATTGTTATACACAACTTTTTTTCTTAAAAAATGGCTAGAAATGCTAGGAATTTATGAAAATTGGTTCAATCTTTTGATCAATCAAGTTGGTAAATTACCTCAGTGTGTATCTAACTTGTTGCAGTACTGTTCAAATACTTACAATAGCAGATCAGCAGATATACTCCTACTTAAAAGCCATTTTTTCACACAGAGTTAGGTTGATTTGCATTCTCTAAGTATGCTCCGTATGTATGGAATGAGCTTCAAGATATACTACATATGAAATCCATACCATGTATCGCTATATTAAAAAATATTTTAAAGACTCAATTTAGAACAGTGCACATGTTTTAACAATTGATTATGGTTTATAGACCATTTTGAGGATTGTAAACAATAACAATGGTCCTAAGTATTTGCTATTTTACATTTTTAATTTCCCTAGCTTTCCGAGAATCCAGAAAGGCCAACATATTGAAAAATAATGTTATGATAGCTGTTTTAAAGTGAAGATATGATTGATTTGCCTCTTGTTACAGTTATGAAATGGTAGGATAACAAGCAGGAAATGTTCAAGGGCCTATGATATTAGCACATTGAAATAGGCTATACTATCTTTGTCAAATCATTTTTATTGTCACATAATCAGCAGCACGTGTGCTGTGATGAGTGAAAAGCTTAGGTGCTGCCTCCAGACAGTGCAAAATACAGATACAGTGCAAATACTACTATCGTGCAAATTACAGAGCGTGCAAAATACAACAGCATACTCCCCAAAAAAACAGGACAATGTAAAATTGTCAGTGTGCAATGTGCTTTGTGTGTGTCTGTGTGTTGTGATATGTATTTATTTTATTTTTTGTAACTCTGTCCTATGCTGCCTGTCTTGACCAGGACTCCCTGGTAGAGGAGATACTGTATCTCAATCTGACATTCATGGTTAAATAAGTAAATAAATAAAAAAAATGTAAATGCTTACTTGTATCTGACATGTCTCGCCCCTTCAAGATGCTTTTCATTTGAGAACACAATCTTCCAGCAATTCGTAACTTTTTGATTTAGTGTCTAATTCGTAAGAAATCGTACAATCTCATTCGTACAAATTTAATATGATTTGCTTATCCCCCAGTGAATGATGGTTGGGTTAGAGGCGGGGTTGTGTACCACGTCTCCCTTTTAAAATCGTATGACTGAACTCCTACAAATTCGTACGAATTAACCACTAAACTGACAAAACGTAAAATAGTTAGGTTTCCTCGTGAGGACAGGCTGCGTTAGATTCTATATGTTTGTCTCCTTGTTTCAGTTAAGAATATGTCAGTCGTTGAATTAAAAAGTGCACATTTTAAAGCACTTTGCACGACCTTTAATTAAATAGTGCTTAATTTACATATTTATACATAACATTTTAATACAAAGCATGCAATCTTTATTGTAATCAATGAACAATTGTGGCCACGCGATGGCACAGTGGGTAGCGCTGTCGCCTCACAGCAAGATGGTCGCTGGTTCAAGCTTCGGCTGGGTCAGCTGGCATATCTGTGTGGAGTTTGCATGTTCTCCCCATGTTGGTGTGGGTTTCCTCTGGTGCTCCGGTTTCCCCACAAGTCCAATGTTATGCGTTATAGGTGAATTGGGTAAGCTAAATTGACCGTAGTTTATATATGTGTGTGAATGAGAGTGTATGGGTGTTTCCCAGTGATGGGTTGCAGCTGGAAGGGCATCCGCTGCATAAAACACATGCTAAATAAGTTGGCGGTTCATTCCGCTGTGGTGACACCTGATTAATAAAGGGACTAAGCTGAAAAGAAAATGAATGAATGATGAATTATTGTTTTATATACTGTTCATCTTGCCTTAAATATCATCTTTACAGATTCAAAACAGTTAAATGGAAAGATGTTTGTGTTGGTGACGTTCTCCGAGTTCATAAGGACCAGGTCATTCCTGTGAGTGAGTGTATTTGTGTTTCCAACTTTATAGTCACAAATAAATATGATTTCCTTTTGCATTAGTGCATTTTCCAAACCATATTTTGTCTTACAGTGGTTTTACTCCAGGTTAGATTGAGTAAAGCAAAGTTTGTCTAACATTTGAACTTAAATTACTCTCTTTATTTTAATCTCAGGCTGATCTGCTCCTACTTTGCAGCACTGAACCATACAGTCTTTGCTACGTAGAAACAGCAGACATTGATGGGTAAGAGTACTAGCCTGTCTGGTCTTTCCACACCCACTAAAAGCTCATTCATAACTACTCGGCACACAAAAACAATAAACAAATGCTAAATTTGTTATTCAAAGCAGTTCTAAAAACTCTGTTTCTCAAGAACTTGTATATTGCGGTGAGGATAAAACACTGAGATATATGATATTGTGGACAGACAGCTGTGATGCTAATTAGGTTCTAAGCATCAGTGATTCCAAGTAATGCCTCAGTCAAACTACAGGTTGAGCATGCGAAATTCTGTCACACGGTGCTGCAATAAGGGACAGGATTAAACAAGATGATTAGACATTAAAAAAGAGAGTGATTGGTCCATATTTTAAATTACAGAGAGGTAAATGTACAGAGAGGCATGTACATGTTTTGATCTTCTATTGGTCTCACACAGCCATGTGATGCGATTTCGCAGGTCAGACTTCACCCAGCTTGAACATGCTTAAATATAGCTGCAGTCCCGAGACCTCCAAGTAGGAGGGACTTAAGTCACAAGTAAACTTGGTTTAGCATGGGGGTAGGTCAGGACCGGATTGGCTAATCGCGAGGACCGGGAGAATTCCCGGTGAGCAAGTCCGTTTTTTGGCCGCGAGGGCTGGTGTCCCTATCTGCCTGCACTCACAGCAGTCGCACTTAATTTTCATTTATTTATTTATTTATTTATTTATTTGACCATAGCCTCACTCTTTTTATTTATTATTTTACCTCAGCTCCACTCTTTTTATTTATTTTCTCGCAGCCCCATGAGCCAGCCTGCAGGTTAATGATGATGTAATTCTAATTGGATGACTCGAACAGCGCGTCGGCAGTAAAGTCTAGATCAGATATGCGGCCGGTCGGAAGTGCGATTATTCACAATAATATAGCATCATTTCTTTATGACACTGTATAAAAATAATTAATATTTTTGCAGTACTGTGACGGTTGGGTTTAGGGTTGGGGTGGGGTTAGACGTTAATAAAATATAATCAATGGGAAATTTTATCAATGATATAAATAAATCTCGTTAACTTCCGGCCGCATCCATATCTGCTCATCAGCAGAATCAGTTGTTAAGAGATACGCGAGAGATGAAAAATTGATCATAAAAAGCGCAAAGGTGGCGCTGAAAAGGCCAGGATTTTTTTTTTAAAAAGGAGTATATTTTTCGTTACAACAACACATAAAGATGGTGAAACAGCCAGTAAGTTAACTTTAAGCTAGTTAGGAGCAGCTTAAAGCAGCTAGTTAGGAACGTTTACTTGTACTGTAACTTATAAACGGCAGGGGCAGCAGCCTCTTGTCCACCTGCTGGTAAATGAATTGCCAAGTTTTAAAGAAACCATGCAGTTTAATCTTTCGTAAACTTTACGTTTGACAAAATTCCGGTTTTAAAGACATCTACATACCAATATGGTTATGATTAGTTATTGACATAGTAGCACCTGCTGGCAGAATGAAGCTTGCCATATATAAATAACTGATATATTCCTCCTATATTTACCCTCTTAAATCCCAGCCTTACAACACTACTTGCAGCTTCATAAAATATTTACCTTGTTCTTACACTGCTTTTTCTTTCCTACTGTTTGCAGAGAAACCAACTTGAAATTTCGCCAGGCTTTGACTGTTACTCATTCTGAGCTGAATGGAGATTCAGCTGAGCAAAACCTGGCAGCATTTGATGGTCTGTATAGACTCTTTGAGCAAACACTGGAGTCTTTCATTTGTAGTGACTAAAAGATACGCTTTCTATTCATTGCTTTGGGCTCTTTCTCTCTCTCTCTCCCCTTTTCTTTTTACCTTAGGTATTGTGCGATGTGAAGAACCAAATGGTAACCTGCATTCGTTCAAAGGCGAGTTTCATTGGAAGGGAGAGCGCCACCTTCTGGGCACTGATCACCTGCTGCTCCGAGGAACTGTACTGCGAAACACAGACACTGCCTATGGACTGACCATATACACAGGTACATTTAATTGTTTATTTAAAAATGGCCTAAATGTTGATTAATAGATGACCAAATAATGCCATTTGGTTAATAGATGAAAAGGAAACTTTTTTTTTTTTACCTTGCAGGCTCAGATAGTAAAATACTTCAAAACTGTGGGCGTCTTAAACTGAAGAAAACCCATGTGGAAGTACTGCTTAACAAAACCGTATTGGTGGTAAGAGGAGATCTAAACCATGAAAATTTGCACAAACTGTTGTCTAATTTTAAATTATCTATCTATCTATCTATCTATCTATCTATCTATCTATCTATCTATCTATCTATCTATCTATCTATCTATCTATTCTATCTAGTCTATCTATCTATCTATCTATCTATCTATCTATCTATCTATCTATCTATCTATCTATCTATCTATCTATCTATCTATCTATCTATCTATCTATCTATCTATCTATCTATCTATCTATCTATCTATCTATCTATCTATCTATCTATCTATCTATCTATCTATCTATCTATCTATCTATCTATCTATCTATCTATCTATCTATCTATCTATCTGCCTATCTGCCTATCTGCCTATCTGCCTGCCTGCCTGCCTGCCTGCCTGCCTTGAATGGAAAACGGCACATTTCATTCATTCATTCATAAAGGCTCTCAAAGGATGACCAAAATGTGACCTCCGGTGGACAGTAGCAGACTCTGAAATGAGATGCAGATTCAGAGTTCCACATGAGGTTATTAATTAGCAAATTATATAAATATTACGAACATGAACATTAGGTGAGCAGGTTAGATTGTAACCCCGTGTCTTAACAACATGTGATGAGATTTGCAATGATAAGCTTTGGCTTTTTGCACCAGACACAGCATGACAGAAATTTAAATACAGCCATTCAGAAGCACAGAATAGTGCACTTACTGCACTTCAACGAAATGGTAAGGTTTATAATCTAATAAATACATATTAACCCTCTTTAACAATATTAAATATAGATGCTGAATCACTGATATGTGTTGGCTTGCACCGAGTCACAGTTCTAAAGTTCAATTTCAAAGGGTTTATTTTTTTTGAGGTGAACTTTCTGCTGCTGCTTTCAGTAGTATGGCAATAAATATCATTCAAACTCGCATTGTTGGCATTTAACACTAAATAAAGCACATGAGGTGTACCTGAGGTGATCGTTGTCAGTTTTCTGTTGTTCAGCTGCAAGAAATAGAAGCCGTTTCTAATATATTAATTCGAGGTGTTGGTTAGTAAAAAAATCATTTTAATATAGAAAATATTCACCTATCGTGTGCCGTTGCTTTTATTTAGAACACAACTTAAATCAGCCGTTAGGTTTGAGACTTGCTGCAGTTGGTCTGATCTGGCAACCTGCGCTTGTTTTGATCCAGGAATGCAATACCTTGTTCAACAAGTGGGTGTCAAACTTGCACTTGCGCGCATATATATATATATATATATATATATATTGTATTGTATTGCGCGCATATATATGAATAATTGTAGTAGAAAATACTTTTTTGTGCAATATTTTTTATTTTGTTTTGTTCTTTTACATATTATATATAACACACATGTCTTTATTATTATTCTGTTTATAAATGCTGTCTCCCTCCTCTTTGTATTCAGATTCTGCTCTTCATGCTGACCACAGCTCTCCTCCTGGCCATTGGTTCTGGGATTTTCGAGTACAGGATTTCCCCGAATTATGATGTTGTTTCCACTGTACAGCGCGACTCGTCTCCTGCCTATCAGGGCTTCCTAACATTTTGGGGCTACATCATTTTACTGAGTCCCTCTATGCCCATGTCTCTCTATATCACGTAAAAACCAGCTCTCCATATTTTCATTATGTCTTTTGTTAAAGTTTTACAGTCTTACAGTTTTTCTCAGTCGCTTTGGTGCATTTCTCACAACACTATTTACATTTGCTCAACAGATAATGCATTTCTTTAAAACAATTATCATTTGTGCACATCATAGTAGCAGTTTCTCATTCCTTCCAACAAACTGCAAATGCTTTTGGACATGCATCAACTGCTTTCATACAACTCTCTGCTGTTTACAACATTTGCTTATGTCATGTCAGTCAAAATTAACTAAACTTGTGAATGCTGAATAGTCATTCCATAGAAAACTAAGAGTGATCATTTCATTACTTGAGTCTTTACATACAAAAATGTTGAACTAGTCAAAATCTGTCAAGCAAATTTCATAAAACTTTTAAAATCTTTTTTTTTCCTGAAAATGTCTTCTAAATTTAATAATTTCCTGAATAAGTTACAGACCTATGAATGTTGTAGGTTCAGTTCCAATATGTACGGCAATATTGTTTACAGTTGTGCACAGCTCTACCCAAAGGGAGTTTATGTTTATTGTAAATATGTGTTTATTCTTTTGCGCAACGCTGTGAATAAATTAGAATTGTAAAGAGCATCTGCAGTAAAAATGTGAAATATACATATTCAGTGTCTTGTACTCAGACACCTCACTAAAAGCAGTGATGTCTAACTTTACAGTAGTTTTCAAATGGCTGTGCAAATAGTATCTAGTGCTGTTTTGAGCATTTTCAGGAAGTGTCACCAAAATCTTTTTTGCATTGGAAAAAATGTACAGAGTAAACTGACACAATGAAAACATGATAAATCTTGACTATCTTGTTCATAAACAATGGTGACTTTTCTTCTTGATGACACTCACACTTCCATTGACATCAATACTTGCTATTGAGGAATGAGCTCTCTATTTTGAGCAAGTGACGCGCTTTTGCAGGTTATCAACTAGGTTTTGCAGTTTGTACTAATCGTTTTGAGAAATGCATTAACTATTGTGCAAATGTAAACAGTGTTGTGAGAAATGCACCAAAGCCACTGAGAAAAACTGTAATATTTGACTCAGAGTGTGAAAAAAACCACACATTCTTTACCCAAGGAATTATAAAAATGTGTTCTCATTCTCAGTGGTACAATCAAAATGCTGCGTAATATATGCAAATAAAATTGCTGATTGCTGAGCTCTACTGTAAATTTGGATACACATATTATTTGATGTTCTTACCAGAAAAATTATAAGGTCTTGTTACACTTGAATTACTTGAATTCTTGTTTACTTGAATTACTGGGTTAACCAACACAACAGGTTATTTCAATAAGCGTACCAGTATATTGGTGCAATGTTTTCATTGTTTGAATTGTATTTCATTGTGCCAAACCAGGTTTGAAGTGATCCACATGGTGCACTGTCTTCTAATTGGCTGGGATGTTGAGATGTATTGGGAGGACACCAACTGCCCTGCTCATGCTCGCACAACCACCCTGAATGAGGAGTTGGGTCAGGTGGGCCACCTCCTCAGTGACAAAACTGGCACACTAACGCAAAACTGCCTGCTTTTTCGCCAGTGCTTCATCGCTGGACATATTTATGGTGTGTTAAAGTCTGTTGACAGTTGTTTCAGCCTTTTTATAGGGTTAATAACAACAATTTTATGTTCATTCATTCAGGTGACATATCACAGAAGTTCAAGGTAAGAACTAAGATATAATTGATTCTTGGTCTACTGTGCCCACCCAAATGAAGCTGACTCTTAGTTTACTACAAGCCTTTAGACTTGAGCTGGAACCGGTTCTCCTGTGGTGGATTGAAGTTTTCCGACCAGCGCTTGGTGGACAAGCTGCGTGGACGAGGCAGCCTTGAGTGCCACGAGTTTTTCACCGCTTTGGCCCTTTGCCACACTGTCATGAGCGAGTGGAAGGATGGTTAGTAGAAAGAGCTTTTTTTTAATGCCAGTGTCACAATTTATCACAATATTGTCATTTTCTTGTGGCTAAAGAAAACATATTGCTGCAAGAAGCATTTATAGAGCCCGCAATAAAATAGATGTATTAGAATGCACAACTTCTGACTACAAGGGGGCATTAAATTATACCCTTAGTGTATTGGCCATTTAATATCTGGTCTAAACAAATGTTTATAATTGACCACACAGAAGTTATCAAGCTTTATGAGTCCACATATATATTTGATCGAAATACAGTAAATCAGTAATTGTAAAATCTTATTACAGTTTATGGTACCTATTTGAATATAGTTCAAGTTGCTTTATTGGCATGACATCTAGTAGTAGTGGTGTAACAGATCATGATTCTCATGTTTCGGATCACATAACGGTTTTTTAGTCACTGATTGGACCATTTTTCAGATCAGCCAAAAAGGGGAGGAGACAAATGTAATTTGCTTTGCATTTATTACAAAAACAGCACTGCAAGACACTTTTGGATTTAAATAACAGAACTTAGAACCTGTAATTTTATTAAAAAATAAAATGAAGAAATAATCAGCTGAATAAAAATAAACTGTAAAATATTCAGTACTGTGAAAAATTCACTGTTACTACTGTTGCTGAAAATGCTCAATGTATAAATCTAACATAATTTGAACAACCCATATTTATTTTTAGTCTCATTTTCACTAAATGATTCAGCTATTCACAGACACATTTTTGATGGCTGGTTATTCCTATTTACCCTATAATGTAATTGCTGCCTACATCTTTCATTTTTGAGCATTGTTAAACGCCTATGACGGTGATTTTAAGCTTTACCATAAACATCAGTGGTTTTATCTAAACTATAAACTGTTATTCCAGTACTTCTGTGTTATTTCACTATTTGTAACTTCATTACTAACTCAAAAGACTAAAGACTCAAAAGACTAAAGAGCTCTTTCTTGATTTCTGTGTTTTTCAATCACAGATTTGAATGCAGCGATTCGAAGGATTAATAAACATATGCAAATCAGCATCATTTGTAATTTATGTTGCGTGGGTGTTGAGATCCTGATCTTTTAATGATTAATCATGTAGCTTACACTGAATGCATTAATGCAGGCTAAACAAGTATTTACAGAAAACATCGTTAATAACCTAAGAAACCCACCATATCCCAAATTACCTACCACAATCTTTCCGTCATCATTATATTTTACAGGAAAGCCTAAATGCTTTCCTGAATGACGTGAAAGGCGATCTCTCTTTGACCGTTACAAATTTAGGATTAATTTACAAGTAAAAATAAAAACGTATTAATAGGCGGGTCACGTGTGCTGAACTACGAGTTGTGATTCGTATGAATCACGGATCAACCACGATCCGTTACACTCCTATTTTGTCTAGTATTGCCAAAGCATTTTAAATATAAGATATGTAACATATTAACATCATCCAATTAATAAAATATACAGTAAATAAGACTTAAATGACAAAAAATTTAAATAATAATAATACATTTGATAATTATAGCAATTACAACAATATTAAAGTCTAGATTGGTTAAATAATATACACGCATTTACGTTTAACCATTTCTTATGGTGTGTATGGTGTATACATACTGTATTTTGTAGCCAGTTTAGACGTCAGTTCATCCTCTCCGACTACATGGTAAAGTTTATTTATATATTTATTTTTATATTTAAATAAAAAAATGAATTAATGTTTCAAATTTGGGGGAAAAGTAGTTCTCTAGTTGTGGTGTATTTGGGGCAGAACAAAAGGAAGTGTGTCATCCTCTATTTGATTAATGTCACACTGTTTACATATTCTCTTTTCTTTGGGAATCCAGGATTTTTTTTATGTCTGCCCTTTTCTATTTCTAGGTCATGATGACAGAGGTGATATTTAGAAAGAATGGGTTTCTGTTTGAATTGTTTTAATGATAACATTGAAGTTTAGTTTGCGAGTTGAATTCAGTTTTTAGTTATAATTATATTTGAATGTTTTGTAAATTTGTAAAATAAATGCAGTTTATTCCTCTGATGGGAATGCTGAATTTCCTGCTAAATTAAATTTAGTTTTGTGTGATCATAAATGGAGAAAGAGGCATATTTCTGTTTCTTTTGACCATTTTTCAGATTTTTTTTTTGTAGAAGTGTATTTTGTATATGTATATTGGACCATTATATGTGTGTATACATTTTTTTATCTTGCGCTCTATTTGTAAAAATGTAGACAAGTCAAACCCAGAGGAAAGTATAATTGACCTTGTGTTTTATAAATGCAGGTTTACCTCACTACCAGGCTGCATCTCCAGATGAAGAAGCTCTGGTTTGTGCAGCTCGAGAGCTGGGCTGGGTGTTCCTCTCCCGGACACGTGACACTCTCACCATCAGCGAGATGGGCCTCACGCGAAACTATCAGCTCCTGGCCCTTCTGGACTTCACCAGCAAGAGGAGACGCATGTCAGTGCTGGGTGAGATGCAAATGGAAAGTTTCATCCCTGTATGCCTACTATAAATATAACTTCTGTACCCTTTAAAACTATAGTTGAATGTTAAACCTCCTTACAATAGTGCTCATCAATTTAGTTGTAGATTGTTGCGTCGCAACATCCAAAAAACACTTTTTGTAACACATTTTGTCCACTTATGGTAGTCTGAAGTGATTAGAGAAACAAATAAAATGGTCAAAGCAATGGTGAGTCTTGAGTACTGCAGTTAAAAGCCACTACTAGCTTCAGCATAAAAACCATACTTTGGGATTAACTGTATTGTGTGCGTGTGTGTGTGTGTAGTGCGTAGCCCTGGAGGACAGTTAAAGCTGTACAGTAAGGGTGCAGATATTGTCATTCTGGAGAGGCTTCAGAAGGATTGGCCACTTCAGGAGAGCACAGACAGAGCTCTAGAGGTGAGGCGACTGGACACTTGTCACCACTTTTTAACTACTTCTGTAATGAGGGAGGGTCTGTGGGTGTGTATTGGCTTTCCTTGATCTTTCCATCTAAACTGAGAAAGCTAGCACTATTTCATTTATTAATTTTGCTTCGGCTTAGTCCTTTATTTATTAATTTAACTATTCAACTATTCCAGCATATGTTTTACACAGCAGATGCCCTTCCAGCCTCAACCTCGTACTGGGAAACAACTTTCATACTGTGAAAAAAACCTTATTAAAAGTTCCAGATCAATTAAACACACTACTTTATGAATATTAATGCATCTGTAATGGAGATCTAGTCTTTCCAGCTCTCCACCATTTCTATAGGGACAAATGATTTGACGCGTAAAACAACAAACTTGCAATGTAACAGTTTACTTTTCGTTTGTCAGGATACAACAAAAATAAAAAAACAAACTTAAGAACTATTTGCTCCTTTTCAAGCTTCAATTTAAATATGGATTTGACGAACGGTCAAAAGACTGTCTACCGTCAAGCCCCTTCCTTCTTTTCTCTTTTTTCCCTGATTGCTTACACATACATATGAAGGATGACATAGTTAACATATGAAACGTCATGTACGTAATATAATATCACAAAATATACAAATCAAATGTGTATCAAATAACAATAACTACATATCTCAGTACAAATAATATAATATTATAGAATATTACAAATCTCTTCATGGCTCTAACAGCGCTGACTAATGAAAATAGAATTGATTTCTTTTATTTCTATGTTACAGTTCAAGGTGTATGCTTTTGTTTTTATTGAATTTGTTTAACAGATATTTTATAACATCGAATTTGTGTTCGTGTCTTTGAATAAAATCATTATGCAAAGCTAGCTCTCTGCCTCTCTCACATGGTCGCCCTCTGAAGCTAAGCAGGGCTGCGCCTGGTCAGTACCTGGATGGGAGACCACATGAGAAAGCTAGGTTGCTGCCGGAAGTGGTGTTGGTGAGACCAGCAGGGGGCGCTCAACTTGCAGCCTGTGTGAGTCCTAACTCCCCAATATAGTGAAGGGCACTCTGTACTGCTCAGTGAGCGCCGTCTTTTGGATTAGATGTTAAACTGAGGTCCTGACTCTCTGTGGTTGTTAAAAATCACAGGATGTCCTTCGAAAAAGAGTAGGGGTTTAACCCTAGTATCTTGGCCAAATTTGCCCACTGGCCTCTGTCCACCATCCCCATATCATAATTGGCTTCATCACTTCTCTCCACCAATTAGTCTGGTGCAATATGGTTGCCGTCGCATCATCCAGGTGGATGCTGCACACTGGTGGTGGATGAGGAGATTCCCCCCAATGTGCAAAGCGCTTTGAGTGTTCAGAAAAGCACTGTATCATCCAACACATGCAAAATCATGCAAAAAGTTTTTGAGGTATAAATTGACTACCTGAATATTCATTTGAATACTATTAAACTCAAGAGTTCACACTTAGCTGATGATTGATTATAAGCAAGTTTGGCGTGCGGTCCCGGGAGAGAGCCCTGAGCCCAAAAGGTCCTTGACCCTTGCGCTCCCTCCCGTTTGCAGGGCGAGAGGGGAGCCTTGAGCTCAGGTAGATCTCGACAACTCCCCCTTGATAAGAGCTGATGAATGCTATGAAGAGATATGCTGCAGGATGAGAGATTGACTGTACTGCTGAATTTAGATTGATCAATTCACTTGTTGTGCATGTTTTTGCAATATGGGAGGAAACCGGAGGACCCGGGGAAAACCCACGCGAGCACGGGAAGAACATGCGAACTACGCACAGAAATGACCGCCGGCCTGTTAAAGGACTAGAACCGGTGACGTTCTTGCTGTGAGGCAACAGTGCTAACCACTGGGCCACCGTGCCGCCCTATGGAGGGAAAGGTGAAGAGGTAGGGATGGAAGGGGGGATTCTTCAAATCGAAGATGACTGTAGTGAAAAACCCTGGCTCTTTATAGTGGGTTAGGAAAGGCCTGATTGGTGGATCATACATGCTAATGCAGAACCAGCCGTGTTCAATCATAATCACATGATCCTCTCGAAATCAGTTTATGAATAAACTTCACTTATTTAAAAGCTCCTTAAACACTTTACTAATGATAAAATAAAAATCGCAAAGCTGTATCTTTTAAAAACAGCACCAATACAGTGGCGCTGCTGTATGAAAAGAATGAAGCAACCATAGCCTATTTCCAAAATCTAATTTACAGTCAAATACATAGCTATTTTTGACCAACAAGAAAGGATTAAACCTATTGGGGCTGGTGAGAGATCATCCTAATTTATAAATGTCTTCCCCTCCAATATGAAACCAAAAAGATTATCAATGACAACGTTTCAATTTGTCTCTGCAGTGTGTCCCATTCGTTATGAATGAGCTCAATAGGTGGAGAGAAGACGGCCTTTACCAGCCATTCTAACGCATTCAACCACATGAACGTCCTCAATACAAGAGCAATCCAATCAATTGCCTGTTCGACCATCTCTAGATGTGCTCGAAAGTAGACGAAACATTTCACACCCTGTTCACACCTGTACTTATCCTTGTTCAATTATGATCAGGTAAATAAAAATGCAACAATACCAAGTGTGATCAGGGCCCTCTTCTCTCAATTCTCCCCTCTTTTCTCCCCATTTGTGGCATCAAGCTTCAAAGGGCCCCTGTTCTCACTCATCTATAGTGCTATACCAGAATTTACATTAGTCAAACTAAACATGCCAAGTGTGAACACACCCCAAGACCACAACAATACAGTAGGGCTAACATCGTGTGAAGCGATTGTTCATATTCTTGCTTGTGTTTGCGGTTGGCAGCTGTTTGCTCAGAGCTGTCTGAGGACTCTGTGTGTGGCGGTGCGCCCGGTTCCTGAAGCCCTGTGGACGGAGTGGAGCCGAGCTCTCAATCTGGCGGGCACAGCCACGGGTAACCAGGAGACGCTGCTGGAAGAGATATATGATCAAATGGAAAAAGACTTAATGGTACTCAAAGGGAGTTATTATTAAATAGAGCAAATGGTCTCTGGAGACAGCTTGAGGCAAATTAGCTAGTGCGTGTTGCTTTCTGTTATGAAACAATGCTGTTTGTGTAGCTGTTGGGGGTGACCGCCATTGAGGATCGCCTTCAGGAAGGTGTGCCCGAGACCATCGCCACCCTGCGGCGGGCGGGGGTGAAGGTGTGGGTGCTGACAGGAGACAAAACAGGTGCTTTGTCAGTGTGTAAATTGTTTTGAAGAACGCAGTCAATGTTACATATTTACATTGTCTGCTGTTTTTCCAACAGAAACTGCTGTGAATGTGGGATATGCATGCAAACTGATGGATCCAGACACAACTCTCATTCAAGGGGAGGAGCTTAGGTCAGAAAATACATGCATTTCATTACCAGACTTGATGCTCAGTGCTCAGCCAATTCTGAACAATGTTAATGTTCTTTCAACCATCTTAATCAGAGCTTTTATCCTAATTAGCTGCGAAATAAATGTCTAATTATTATTATTCGTTTTTAATTTTAGTATAATTAGTGACTTGATTTAAAATTTTAATTATTATAGCTGTATGCATGTGCTAACAATGCAAATTTATGACCTCAAACCTCTTCTAAACCCGTCTTTCCTGACTCTCTGTGATCATTAAAAATCCCATGGCACTTCTCGTAATGAGTAAGGGTGTAACCCCAATGTCCTGGCCAAATTCCAAATGTCCTTACCCATCATGGCCTCCCAATCATCTCCATCCACAGATTGGCTCTATCACTGTCTCTCCACTCCACCTATAGCTGGTGTGTGGTAGCGTTGTTGTCCTGTGGCTGCCATCGCGTCATCCAAGTGGAAGCTGCACACTGGTGGTGAAGTGGAGAGACCCCCCTCTCATAAGTGTGAAGCACTTTGGGTATAAATAAAAATAAACATTACTTACTTGCTAAACCCTAGCATTGCTTGTGTTTCTTAATGCCTATAATTAAAAAAATTATGCAAAAAAACATTTCTTACTAAGAATTTTTGTCTTGTTTCTTATCTACATTTCTACATTTCAAAGCGAAAACAAGATTATTTTACTTTCCCCACTGGCAGATAATTTCCTTAAAACAAGCAAACTCTTAGTTTTCACTTATTTCCTCTGACGGTGAAATCCCCTCAATATTTTTACTTGATCTGAGGATTTTTTGATATTTGGACTAGAAACGAGACAAAACAAATTAGAAAAGCTTTTTTTGAGCATTGTGATCAATCAATTTCTGTACCGGAGTACTGTTAGACTCCTCAAAAATCCTTCAAATAGAGCTATTCAAACCTTCTTCTGAAACTGTATTCATACCGCAATATTTATCGCAGAAAAATAAAATATCAGAATATCAGACTTTTCTAATATCTTGGCAGCCCCAGAATATAACACATCATGACCTCTGTCATTATCTCCAGGCAGCTCCTAGAGTCTCCATCTCCAAATGTTGATGTCAAATATAAAGAGCCAGAGGTTTGGATCACAGACAAAAAAGCAACGATGAACAAAGCTGCGCTGGTCATCTCAGGTCCAGAACTGGTGAGAATATAAATACTATAAAAAAATAAATATGGCAAATAAAATAAAATGTTTAAATTAAATTCAGTTCCCCTTTATTTGTATAGCGCTTTTACAATGTAGATTGTGTCAAAGCAGCTTCACATAAAAGATCATAGTAAACTGAAATAGTGTAGTTCAGTTTTTAAAGTTTAAGTTCAGTTTAGCTCAGTTCAGTGCGGTTTAATAGTCACTACTGAGAGTCCAAACACTGAAGAGCAAATCCATCGATGCGCAGCTCTACAGATCCCGAACCATAATGTGTGCATAAATAATTACACAAATGTTTCGGGTTAGTGACATTCAGTTTTTTTAAGAGAAATAATACTTTAATTCAGCAAAGATGGTGTTAGTTCACCCGAAATCTAAATTCTGTTATTAATTACTCATCCTGATGTCAGTACAAACCCCCGAGACCTTTGTTCATCATTGGAACACAAATTAAGTTGTTTTTCCTCATCCTCCATAAACAGAAATATTCTTGACTCATTTAAAGTCCTGAAAAATACCCCAAAACATCCTCAAAACAGACTATAGACCTCCAGTGGTTCAATTTGAATATTATCAAGCTTCAAGAATACTTTTGTACACACATAAAACAAAAATAACCACATTATTCAGCAGGTTCCTCTCCACAGTGTCAGCATAGGCGCATTTATGTGTCCCAGAATGTCATGTGCTGGCATCCGGGGTGTACATCAGTGCACAGTACTCATGAACATGCGCAATATACTGACACTGAAGAGAAAAAAACTGTTGAGTAAAGTCATTATTTTTGTTTTATGAGTACAGAAAGGTATTGTGCAGATTACTGAAGATATATGGTCTGCTTTGAGGATGTTTTTTCATATTATTCTGGACATTTTTTTCCTATGGAGGAGATATAAATATCTTAATTTGTGTTGCAAAGACGGACAAAGGTCTCAGGGGTTTGGAACTATGAGGGTGAGTAATTAATAACCTAATTTTCATTTTTTGAGTGAACTAACCCTTTAAATTAATCAAAACTGAAAGTGGTTTATAATCTTGTGAAAGATTTCTATTTTGAACTAACTTCTCTGTGACTTTGCACTTTCTGTGTATTACAGGCAGAATTAACCAAATCACCGGAATGGGGGGCAAAGTTTGTTGCTCTATCTGGCCAGTGCCAGTCTGTGCTGTGCTGCCGAGTTACTCCAGCTCAAAAGGCCGAAGTTGTCGAGATGGTCAGGAAGCATTCGGCTTCTATTACAATGGCAATTGGAGACGGCGCCAATGACGTCAACATGATTAAGAGTGAGAATTTGAACCATTGTCAGTGCACAGAAATCCTCCAGTTCTCTCATTGCTAATAAATCAAACTTTCCCACCAGCGGCTCATATTGGCGTGGGTCTCTGCGGTGTGGAGGGAAGTCAGGCGGTGCTGAATGCAGATTTTGCTCTGGCGCAGTTCAGTTTTCTCCGCAAGCTTCTGCTTGTGCACGGCCACTGGTCATACTACCGCATCAGCATCCTCCTGCGCTATTTCCTCTACAAAACCACAGCTTTTGCTTTGGTGCACACATGGTACAGTTTCTACAATGGCTTCAGCGCTCAGGTAGAGCAAATAGGTCACCTAATACACCCGCTAACATCAAACCACAATGAAAATATCCCAGCAAGCAATTTTTGTTTATAAAAGATGTCTGTTAGACGTCTAGACGTAGTCATCTTAGCTAAAATGAAAATGAAAATCTAATAGACGTCTAAGAATAGGCCAAAAATAGACTAGTCATCAAATAAACAGAAATGAATGACTACATATTTAAAGTCTGTCTAATCTGTCTGTTTGACGACGGGTCTAGTTTTGGGCTAACCTTAGATGTCTATTAGATTTTCACAGATAGACCAAGTTTAGTCTTGTTTTAGCCAAACTGTCTACGTTTAGATGTCTATTAAACACAAAAATGTTTGCTCGGATCTGTTATTGCAGAGACATGTTTGAGGCTGAAAATGCAATTAGTTTCTTTAATAATTTATGTAAAGCAGCTTAATTAGACACATTTCTGTCCTCTTTTCCAGCCTATGTATGAGAGCTGGTATATTAGCCTCTTCACAACAACATACACATCGCTGCCTATACAGTGCACAGGGATTTTTGAACAGGTAAGACAAATGTAGCAAATCCTGATCAATTAAAAAAATATGTTTTGGTTTCTACACATGCGTTAAGGCAGTGTCTCCCAACCCTGTTCCTGAAGGCACACCAACAGTACATATTTTGGATGTCTCCCTTATCTGACCCATTAACTTCAGGTTTTGGACACTCATCTAATGTTCTGATGAGTTGATTCAGGTGTGTTTGGTTACGAAGAGGTGTGCCTTCAGGAACGGGGTTGGGAAAAACACTGTGTTAAGGTATATGCGGTGGGAATTAGTTCATTAGCACAGTATGGAAGGCAGTCGGTGCCAAAAGTCTATAAACGCATGAAAATGTGTACTGTTGGTGCGCCTTCAGGAACAGGATTGGGAAACACTGCATTAAAGTATATTGTGTGGGGAAATTCTGATCAATTAAAAAATGCTTTGGTTTTTACATGCGTTAAGGCAGTGTTTCCCAAACCTGTTTCTAGAGGCAGACCAACATTACATATTTTAAATATCTCCCCTATCTGACTCATTAACTTCAGATTGTGGAGTCTCTTCTTATGTTCTGATGAGTAGATTCAGGTCTGTTTGATTAGGGAGAGCTTGAAAATGTGTACTGTTGGTGTGCCTTCAGAAACAGGGTGGGAAAACACTGCGTTAAGGTATATGTGGTGGAAATTAGTTCATTTGTACAGTCCAACCATACAGTTATGGAATGCAGTCGGTGCCAAAAGTCTATAAACACATGGAATTTGATCATCTACACACACACACACACACACACACACTCTGACAATGCCAGCTGTATTTGTGATTGTATTTGCATATAGGATAAAGGTATGCAAACATTAGAAATTGTGCTTATTCATGAAATATATGCAATAAGGATATGAAAACAAACACAGAAAATGCTGCAATGTATAGTCTTTTGCCCTTGGTCTGCACCATGAGCCATACCATAGTTGTGAAAACATCACCATGACCTAAAAGACAAATAGAAACTCTTGACTCTAGCAGCTAAACACGAGACCATACATATTATTCCAACTTCTTTCCCAACCCTTTTCTTAAAGGCCCACCAACATTACATATTTTAGATGTCTCCCTAATCTGACCTATTCATTTTAGGTTTTGGAGTCTCTTCTAATGTTCTGATGAGTAAATTCAGGTGTGTTTGATTAGGAAGAGGTTGAAAATGTGTAGTGTTGGTGTGCCTTCATGAACAGGATTGGAAAACACTGTGTTAATGTATATGCAGTAGGAATTAGTTCATTAGCACAGTATGGAAGGCAGATTTAAAAGTCTATAAACGCATGGAAATGTGTAATGTTGGTGCGCCTTCAAGAACAAAGTTGGGAAACACTGTATGGAATTAGTGGGAATTAGTTTAAAAATCTGCTAATTCTGATCAATTAAAATATATGTTTTGGTTTTCACATGCCTTAAGGCAGTGTTTCCCAACCCTGTTCCTAAAGGCACACCAATATTACATATTTTGGATGTCTCCCCTATCTGACTCATTAATTTTAGCTTTTGGAGGCTCTTCTAATGTTCTGATGAGTTGATTTAGGTGTGTTTGATTAGGAAGAGGTTGAAAATGGGTACTGTTGGTGTGCCTTCAGGAACAGGGTTGGGAAACACTGCGTTAGGTTATGCGTTGTGGGAGTTCATTCATTAGCACTGTGCAACGATAGAGTTATAGAAGGCAGTCGATGCCAAAAAAAAGTCTAGAAAGACATGAAATTTGATCATCCACACACACACACACACTCTCTCTGACAATGCCAGCTGTATTTGCATATAGGATATGTGTATACAAACATTGTGCTTATTAATAAAGGATATGCAATAAGAATATATAAAAACAAACACGGTACACGTTTTCAACCTCTCCCTAATCAAACACAGCTGAATCAACTTATCAGAACATTAGAAGAGATTCCAAACCTGAAATGAATGGGTCAGATAGGGGAGACATCCAGAATATGTACTGTTGGTGTGCCTCTAGGAACAGGGTTGGGAAACACTGAGTTAACATATGCATTAAAAATATATATCTTGTACTTTGTGGCTGATTGGTTCAACTGCTAGTCTATTTGTTTACCTTCAGGACGTGAGTGCCAGGAGTTGTTTGCGCTGGCCGGAGATCTACTCGATTGGACAGAAAAAGCAGCTGTTCAATCCTTCAGTTCTGGCATTCACACTTCTTTACTCCTTCTACTCCTCCATCATCTTTTTCTTCGTCCCTATGGGAATCTTGCAGTACTCTGCTCTCGATTTCCAGACTTTAGCCATTACTATTGAGACATCTGTGCTGTTTGCAACCACTTTGGAGGTAACTAATTATATATATGACATTCGGATTTTAAGGAAATTGTAGAGGAAATATCAATGATGGCAGACTTGTTTTGTTTCTAGGTTATTCTTTGCACAAAATACTGGACCAAGTGGAGCGTTGCATCTGTCATTTTTAGTGTAGTGGCTTTCTTTCTGTCCACACTGGCTCTCCATAGTGCTCGACTGTTCACCGCCTCACCTAAAGACTACTTCTTTCTGGGTATTAATGTCTGCAAAATAAATTATTATTGTGTTCATTACCTGACTCTAGAACAAGGGTGCCCAAACTTGATTGAGGCTAGTGGGCCGAAGGTAAATATAGTTGCCATGAGTAATTTTCTAATAATATTTAAAAATAACTGGAAAACATTGCTTTCTATTAACTAATACAACATTTTTTTCACATTTTATAATCAACTTATTACAGTAAAAACAAAAAGCAATCTCATTTATAACAGAATGGAGTTAAACTTTTTTTCCCTTGATTTGCTCACTGATGTCTTCTGCATAGTCCTCTATCCATCAAGACATTATTTACAGTGTAAAAAATCGGATTCATTTATAACATTTCATTGAAATATGCTATTTTTTTTTGTAGCTCAGCAATAAAACAAAGAAACAAAAATTACGTCAAATTAAAAATGAGAATCTCTTTTAAAGGCATTCGCCCCAACCCTCTCTATCATTCTCACTCTCTTCTTAGATGGGATGGTGGGCCAAAGCAAAGGTTACAAATACTTTGGGCATCTCTGCTCTAGAAGAAAATATATTTTTATGTTGTAAGCTTCATATTTTATCTGCATGGGCTCAGTTTTATAAGAAAAAAGAGCAATTGTACCTACTATATTTGCACATATAGTAATATTTTGATTGTTTTACTAATATTTTGAAATGCATATTTGCCTTTTTTATTTATCTTCATATTTCAAAAGTAGTTATAAGCTTTAAATGTTGTTTTTAACTAACTACAAGTTTTATAACTGTGAATAATTATTCAACTCTAAAAAATTCTGAAACACATTTTAGAATAGAAATCGGTTTTAAAAGTAATGTTAATCATTTTTTAGCTGGATAAATCTATGTATTATATTATAACTATATAAATCATCTACTTGGTTTTCAAAAAATATTTAGAGATATGTTCAGAAATGATTAATCACAATTTACAATAAGATTTTTATTTGATCAAATATTTACTAAAAGTGAAATAATAATGAACAATGCTTACAGCGTTTATTGATCAGTTTATCAAAACTGAGTTAGCATGAAATAACAATGAACATTTATATTATATTATATTACATTATATTAACGAAGAAGGATAAATAAAATAAGTGTTACCATATCATTTTAACTGAATAAAGATTTGACAAGTATATACATACACACACACACACTACTGGTCAAAGTTTAGGGTCAGTTTTTTTATGTTACTAATTGTATTTAATAATTGAAATAAAATTATTCTGTTCATCAAGACGGCATTTATTAAATGTAAAAAGAAAATTGTTATTTATTTATTACTTATTGTATGTTGTTTCAAATGAAATTATTACTCCAGTCATTATTGCTTTTATTTAACAAAAATAATAATAATAAAAATAATAATCAATATTAGTTATTTCTGAAGGATTATGTGACTGAAGACTGGAGTAATGAAGCTGAAAAATCATTAAAATCACTGAAATAAATTATTAAATTAAATTACAAACTACTTTTGAAGTTATTTTATAGTGCAATGACATTTCACAACTTTTACTGTATTTCTTATGAATTAAATGCAGCCTTTGTGAGCAAGAGAAGCTTATTTACATATAATTATTTCACTGACTATTTAATGTATAACCAAGAATTAATAAATAATAGAGAAATGTATTTATAATTTTGTATCATTTACAATCTTATAGAATCATAATGTAGTCCACCAGGTGGCAGTGTTAACAGACTGTTTATACGTAACCATAAGAAATTGCAATAGGCATTTGCAATGAATATTAATCTCATTCCCTGAATGCTGAAATCCCGCTGATCATCTGCATTCTTCATTTGCAGGAGCATCGCAAAATGCTTACAGCACTCCTGAGGTCTGGCTGGCCATATTTGTGACCACCTGTGTTGCAGTCCTTCCCTCAATAACAACACGAGCCTTGGGTGTTGTGCTAGCAAACCCCAACAAACACAAGGTTGCTCGTTACCTTTGTCCCGGTTAGCCTGAAATAAGCATTGTTATTTTTTATGCTCACCTTATTTTTCCATTGTAGATCCACAGCTCAGCAAATGAACCTGTAGAGCTTCAGTCGTGGTTTCAGAGAGGTACTGTTCAGCGTCGTTCATCGTATGCTGTTTCCCAAGGGAAAGGTTTCGGAAAGTTAATCACCACAGGAGTTGGTCTTCCCTCAGCAGCGCCTCGACAGGATGGGAGAGTTTCGGCGGAAGGCCTGAAGAATGAATCTCCAAAGGGTTTACACATAGAAATGAATAGTGCTGGTGTGTCATGCTAGCATCTTCAGTCATGATAAGATTGGGATTAGTGAATGTAATATCAAGGATCTGTGCTTGACAATCCTGGGGCTTTTGGTGCATTTCCAAAAGTGAGGCACTATATATATATATATATATATATATATATATATATATATATATATATATATATATATATATATATATATATATATAGGGATATATATACTGACAGGGAATATTTTGTCAATATAAATTTTTATATGCATTTTTTATTAAAATACAAAAAAGTTAAGCCTGTAAGCATAATAGGTCGAAATAATTGGGTAAATCCCATTATTTTTAGTTTTGTAATATTAGATAAATAAGTACATTTATTAAAAAATCAATTCATTTACTCTTTATTGCTGCAAACAAATCCAGGCTAGATAAATAAAGAGACTGTAGCATGAAAATGTTCAACAATGGTTGAATTTTATTTCAAAACACGCAAATTACCCATATTTCCTTATTATTATTTTTTTTTTTCCTGTAACAGTTATTACTCCAATTTGTCTCCTTCTGAAGAGTGTCCACTTGCACTAAATGAAAAGTGCTCCACAGGCTCTCTGGCTCCCCCTGTAGGACAGAAAGAGGAACGAGGCTCTCCTTGATGATGTGCCCTTTAACCTTTAACAGCTGCCTGAGAACAAGTTTTTGTGTGCATGTGAAGCTTCACTGGATACTAAAACTGGAAAATCCTTGTGCATAAGATTTTGATCACAAACAGGCTATCTTCTCTTTTTATATCTTTCTTTACTGGGCCTTGATTTTCAACTTGAATGCAAAAGTTCAGCTGGAGCATATCTACAGCTTCAGAAACACACAATGATTGGTTGTTTGGATTGTCTTTACCCTTTTATCAGTCTTTGGCTTGGGTAGATGTGCTCTAAGGAGAGTTTCTGTACATGTAAATGAGTCTTGCTTACACTCTTCCCTGAAAACTGTTAAATTAATCCAAGTTTATTTGCTACACTGCATAAATGTCCTGTGTTTAGCGTGGTTTGTTGATCTTCCAACGCCTATTAAAAAAACCAAGATACCAGATTGGCTAATCCCAGCTAACCAGTTCAGTTTAGTGCGACATTTCAACATTTTCTGCTACTCTGTAATTGGTGCAGGTATCCTTGAACATCATCCTGGTTATTGAAGTGGAGTTTGGGAAAACGGCAATGCAGCCTGAAACAGCAACATCAATTGAGGTAACGGTTTTACTTTTCTCTGGATTTTTGCATAGTTTTCTGTGCAAAGACCACCAGTCTCATTAGTTCTTTTTTTGACTGGTGTGTGGTTATTAGAGAGCAATATTGGCCCAAAAATTAGCACTTGACTGTGCTAGCTGTTTCAATTGGTCTAGTAAATCGCTAGATGCTAATAGTTGACATTACAATTACTCTCTGTGTTTTTTGGTAGATAAAATTATTTTTAAAAAGTGTAAGCACTTGAATGTTTTCTATGGATTACTTTAAAACTAACAGGGAAGAGTGTTTGCGGAGTCAGCACACCATAAGCACCACAGCAAGCTAAATAGGGCAGTGGTCGCCTACTTACGACAAACGAGAGCCTCTTTCCTCCTTCCTTTCTCTTCTCCTCCTCCTCTCAGCCTGTCTTCTCTCTACCATTTTATTTTCTCCTTGTTTTGAAACTGATTGTCTTCTACCATCACAAAGACACTTGGTTCTGATTGATTGACAGGAAACAGAAGAGGAAGAGCACAGTGTGACTGGGGGGGAGGGGGGATTGGGGATTGGATCTGCAGACAGACCCGGAGAGAAACATGATGTACGTGATGCTGTTTTACAGTCAATGAGAGACCATTTCTGGTTGGAGGGGTCTGTTGCAAAAAACTGGCTGGTAGCATTCCAGTTTTGCATGAAATGGCGTGCAACCCAAATTGAGAAACACTCCAGGTGTAAACAAATGCACACAAGATTACATTTTTAGAAGAGACGTGTGTACATTGGGTCCATGACCAAGTTCAGTTGCCCAGGATACACGGTCATGCCCCGTTATTAAGAGTAATATACATAAAAGAAATACAAGGAGGGCAGAGAGAGAGAGCTGCAACAATACATGCACACAACCAGTGAAAAACAACAGTGACAGAAAACTCTACAAAATAAAGACCCCTCCAACACCTCTACCACCCTTCCCACCCATCTCCAACCTCCCCCGGGGTCTGTTCATCCTAGTCGCACCCACCAAAGTCCAGGTCGATCCAGCTTTACTCTATACAGTATACAATTAATCATGCAGAAAAAAAAAGTGTCCCCGCCACTTTAAATGGGAGGAGTTTGTTTTTTCATTTGTCTTTTAAATGAATGCTAGGAGCACTTAACACAATCGAGTTAGCTTTAAATAAAGAGGAACGAAATTAAAATTGTTACAGTTTAAATAATGCTGAAACTGAAATGATTAAGACAAAAATCAATGCATATATTGGAAATTCTGCGCAATGTGATTTCGCTCTTTCAATTTTCCTTTTCCTTCATGTCATGTCTTTCATTAGAAACATTCAAATGTCTTTCTTTTATAAAGAATTACATACCACAATTGATCAAAAAAAACAAAAACAAATGAGTGAACTGAACAACACCAACAAAAACACAATTTAACAGTATAAAGCTTCAAGTCACAAGTTCAAAAACTAACTATTATTAGTTTTAGTAGTGTTAGTGTACTCATTGTAATTAGCATTAGTGTAATCTAAATTACATAAACTTTACACAAAACATTTGAGGTATTTCAGAATCAATTGTCAACATCTTCCTGCCAAGTCTGTGTGGTTTCCAATGGGAGAAATATAAGAGGGAAATGGTTTAATGATTCCTGTAAAATGGCCGTTTTTCCTGAATCACGTGTATGTTATATTTAAAACCTGTCCAGCACCTTAATAAATGTTAATTTAGCAAACCACGTTCCTCAGTTAGTGCTCATGAAAACAGGCCACATGTCGGTACATCACTGAGGCATACTGAGTGAAATCAGGGTGTGTATAGCATCAAATACATTATGCTAGCTAATATAAAGAATATTTTGCGAATATTCGCCAGTGCATACACTAAACTGGCATCCCTCTATTATTAGACAAACCTAATATGAAGGTACTTGTGATTTTGTACGGAGTTCTGAGCGCAAATAATGCAGTGACAAAAGGATAAATAATAAATGAGGTCATTAAAGTGCTTAAACACCAGTTTAATATCAAATTAAAGTTAAATCACACCCTGCTTCAATATCTATATGCCTACGCTCTGTACATTTTTATTTTTGAGTGAATGTGTGAACGCGAGCTTGTGGTTAAACGTGACAATAATGGAAAATAACGCACTAGTTGATACGTGTATTCAAAATTATGACGCTGCCCGTTCACTTTGACTAAAAAGCCGCGAAACCCGTCAACGGTCAAACGCGTAAGTGTAACCCATGTTTACGCAAAGAAAACTACTAAAAAGCAGCTCCGCTTTGTGTATAGACATAATATGTGTGAGAGTGTTGCGTGTTGTTGTATGTTCCAGTGCAGTCCCACCCGTTGTTGAAGGAAAAAGGCACTCAACTCAACCTGCATAGCAGCCGTATCCCCCATTGCGGTGCTATGCAGTCTGACTGCACTGTGAGAGTATGTATATGTCAGCATATGCATAACGATCCGCTGTATGTATGCATGCATCTGTAACAGCTTTGGTTTTGCTATTGGGCTTTTGGTTTTTGTGTGTATTCCTCCCTTTGGCAGCACATGACTGGCAGGTCAAAGAATCTTTGGTATCAGTGGCTGTTTCACAAACCACCCAGCTCAGTGAGGTAGCCACACTGGTTCTCACTACAAACAAAAGGTCTGTTTAATCAGCTAATGTACATATAGATGCCCACTGATTTGTGTTGCACAAATCGGCTGTCTCTTAATGCTCATAACCAGGCCCACATGGATTCTGTGCGCAGAAATCCTGTCTTTCACATAGTCTGTTGTCCCACTCATACGATTTGGCAAATTTGATGATTATGCTTTCAGCTACATATTGGACCATGTTGGAATTTACTCAACAGACTACCACTGACTTCTGAAAATTCAGCAGATTCTTTGTGGGTCTGCTTATAACTCAATGCTCAGAGCATAGTTGCATTAACTGTGCTCACTTTCATCTGTTCAGCAAGTCCTGCAACATTTCCAGAAAATGCTACTGTTGCATTCAAATGTACTAAAAGAAGACTCCTCTAAGACTTTAACATCTCCCTATGGAGGTAAGCTTGTGCCCTTGTTTCGCACCCATTTTGGCAGAGTTTTTGAGGATTTTAGGAGGAATTTTGGGTGGAAATCTTGTTTTTGGTTTACTTTCAACAGAACCAACAGAGCAACATCTCCTTTGTGGTCAGTTAAAGTTCCTTCTGTTATGACCTGTGGTAGTTCACATGCAATGCAGAGATGTCCAGTTGCAGTCCTCCTAAGTTTTGTTATTCTTTCAGAAAGTCTTTTTTTATGATTTTTTTTTTTTACATGATCAACAAGGTGCCTTACATATGCACAGATCATAAATTTAATAAGAAATAGAAATACATTTGTACCAATTACCCGCTTTAATATTATGAAGGGAAAGCAAGTGGGAGACATTAAGAGAAAAATAGGGGATTAAGGGTTAAAGAGGAGAAGGAACAGAATTTTTTAGTATTTATTTCTGTTCCTCTTGTGTTGCTGTAGAGCGATTTCTAGCTTTTCAGTTAGTTTTATTATAGACTAGCTGCAGTGAATGATTTAAAGCATTGATTATTTTCATAATTAAAAAAGATTCTGATTCTTTTTAAAATATGATTGTTGGTTGCTATGGCACGTAATGCCGGTTTGGAAGTGGACTCTGGCTGAGGGTATGTGAACTTTTATATTATATTAAGGCAAACATTATTGGCACTAGATTTGATGTAACATTTTGCACTGTGTTTACCCCTTGTCCACTTTGCAGGATAAACATAACATTTTGATTTGTCAGTAATATTTCAGTTGTGTATGGATGTACCATTTTGTAACAAAAATTCCCATTTGTATTTAAAATGTGCCTTTCGTCATGTTTGGCTGTACCTGTCTTGACCTTATTGTGTATCTATATGAAATGAAAAATATTCTATTTGTATTTGAAATGTCAGAGGTTGCAGTCTCTTGAGATTAGAAAGGGTGCACCGTTACTGAAAATGGTCCAGTATTTTGCCCCCAAATAGTGGTTGACTGATTCGCTTCCATTAAAGACAGTTCGGATTGTGATAACATGCGTTAACCACAAGTGCCATAAAATGTTGCAGCCCAGCTAACACTCCATTTCCATCTGTGCAAAATAAACCGAATGGAGAGCCATGCTGGGCAAACACGGTAGTCCTTGTTGTGGGAGCTCGTTCCATTTCACCTTCAGTAGAGGTCGACGTCCTTTGCTTTTCTGTCTGTATCGATTAGTCTCTCAATTCATTAGCTTAGCATATGATCTGAGAGCCTCAGTGAAACAACTGGCCATAAGGGAATTGTGCCGCTGTGGGCCTGAGAGTGATGATGCAGGTGGTGGCTTTCTTTGACAACCTTGCTTGAGTAACAAGCCGTCTGTGCTGTGAGCTTTGAAAGTGCTCATTGTCCTCAACTGCTTGAAGAAAGCACTAACAGGCCTCTTCAGCTCACTTTTTTTCTGGTTTATGTGAATGTAATGTGGTGCTTTTTCTCTGTTAAGATGTTTGGCTTGGTTTCATAACAGTCCCAAAGAAGTAAAAGGTTGCAATTACGTGAAACATTGCCATTTTTGGCAGCAGTGGGATTGATTGGCACGCAACGAGTGACTATGTGAGGTTGGAATGAATATCCAGTCTCAGCCACCCAGGGGAAAAGGGGGTTTCGATTTAAGCCTTGGAGAAGGTGGTGGCAGAGGTGCCTGGCTGGCCAGGACTGCCTACATGGCCGTGATGGTGTTCCTCATGCCAGCGGTCAACACATCGCCGACGTGCATTCATGAAGAAGTTGCTGACGGTGCTGAGTTCCAGGCCGAGCTGCTGTGAGATAGTCAGCTGCATTTCCTTCGAGGGCCGCTTGTTCTCCTTGAAAATGGCAATGAGTGTGCGACGCTGGAGGTCGGTGAAGACCAAACGCTGTTTCTTGGGCGCCATATTGCGTTCCTTGTGCTGCTCCTGTTCCTTTCGCTTGCAGGCTGTGGGGATCAGGAGGATGAATAAGAAAAGATCAAGGAAAGTGAAGTGGACAAAGAAAATTGATAGAAAAAACACTTCATTAGACTCATGTTTGCTCTGCATACTTCAATGCCCTATTTCAGAGCAAATTCCACCGATGAACAGCTTTGCAGGGAGTCGAAATGTTCAGACTCTCCTGTTTGGCTGTGGATTAATAGTGATTTAAGACAAATCCATTCTATCTCCCCAGAGGTCAAAAATCATCCCTTTAAAGAGAGCAGACAGAGCAGGCCAGCAGTGAGCACCTCAGCCTGGTCGTTGGAGACACTGCTGTTTGATTCAATATTAATGCAGTTTGGGCTCACAGTAGGAGAGCGAGTGACTGGTATACAAAAGTAGGGGTCTTTGTGTGTGAGAGAGAAAGAAAGAGAGAGAGAGAAGGAAAGAAAGGAAGAAAGGGAAATAAAAAAATAGAAGAATGCAAGGGGGATATTGACTCATCCTATTTTAGTGTGCATGTGTCTGTTTTTGGAGGTGGGGTCGTCCTCAGAGACTTCGGTCTGAACGCCCCTCCAGCAGGTCTGTAGTCTGCGACTTCAAAAAGAGGCCACTGGAGGGCACAGACCTAAGAGAGGCGGAGTATTTTCAAACTGCCTTTAACTCACATCACCACCTCCCTGTATGTTTCTGTCCTGGCAGCGCACACAGAGAGATTCTGGCTGCCTACTTGAGGGCAGTAAACACTGCAAGTGTTGAGCCAAAGTGCTATAAAACACGAGTATGCCAAGAAATGTTTTGGTTCATTTACAGCTTGCAAGCAGATTGCAAAATTATTTTAGTTTGCATGAACAGGTGATCTATTACATTTATTTAAATAAAAACAATGTGACTTGAAGGAAATGACCATTATATAGTAGTATTTCCTATTTCTTGTCCAGTGCTCTCCCAGAGCTTTTGCTTCTCTCAGCGTTTTTTGTGAATGGATCATTCATTTCTTACCTCAATAGCCTGTAAAAGCAGTAGCAGCTTACTCGGATTTTATCTGTCTGTGCGTTTGTGGAGTGACTGGAGCCAAACTGTGGTGCCATGTATCTAATTACACTGAGCTGAGGCCCATTGATCACGTCACCTCTCGCAGTCAAATCTGTTTACTACAGGCGTCTAACTGCCTGGACCGCATCCATCATATTCAGATTCCATATCAGCCGCTCTGCGTTTACGCGCGCGCGCGCTCACACGCCATTAAATGCATTGTACACTTAAAGCGTACGCTTTAAATGTTGACGGTACTTTAACGTGCCTGTAATATTTGTTTTCGCATAACATTACTTCCATCGCATAAAGGTGTCTCGAAGCGCCGAGTCTGAAGTGAATGATGAAGCTTTAAAGCCTTTTAAATTGTAATGAGTCGTCTGTGTTGCTCGACTGAAATAACTACGTCTGAAAAGGCAAACCTCAGCGTTTCCGGCGCAGAGCATCCTTTCAGCAAGATTTACCAAAGCATTTTGTTTTTTCTTTCGAATGACGATGACTCTCAGTCTACCAACACTTTATTTTGAATGTACACCCCCTCGGCGTTTAAACAAACCTGTAAGGTTGTGATTTCGGTGTTCCAATCAGAGTCTACCAGCAGGTGTCGCTGGTGCTATTCCCTGGTGTAAACGGTTTACAGGCGTAAGATTTTGTAATCAATATTGATCGATCGGTTGGGAAGGGGGCCCTGATTACTGAACCAAGCTCGGCGTAGAAAAGGAAAAAAATCGATAGCTGCAGACTTTAGAGCTACAGTGAACAGAGAGTGGGACAGAAGCACAAATATATTGTACAGAAAGAAAAAAATAAGCCAATGAATGACAAAGTGAATTGAAGTATTCGGATGGGATTTTGACGCCCTCTATTCGCTTATTTGCAGGTTTGATAAATTCCACAAACTCTAAATAAAACCAGTCTGTAGACTATTTCTTTCTTTTTCTTTAATGCCTTTGGAATTGATATGTGCGATCTGTATTTGAATAACTTTGTTCTGCTAATTGATCTTTAAGTCAAATGAGACTTAGATTTAAAAATTAATTTCATTTTTGTTAAATAAGGATATTTGCGCATATATTGACAATTATTAAACTTTGTCTTTTAAAGTTAGGCCACGTGAAAGAAAGCGTACTTAGGGTCATGACACTACAATATGTTCATTATAAAGAATGTACCACTTATGTTTCTACATATTTTTAAGTATTTACCTTTTCAAAAATGGTCCTATTAATAATCGCATTGTTTCATAATAAAAAGGAAAACTACTGGATCATGCCTAAATGAATAAATAAGAAAAACAGTGTACATTTACAGTGAAAGGATGAGAATCGTTTATTTCAAAAAAATATAAAATAATAGCCTGATGAATTTTTGTGTATGCCACATGGGTAAAACCTCACCTTTTTATTGTTTGGCTATATAAAAACGATACATTTTTCGTAAAATGATCTTTAAAATGTTAAGGTGTGCATATAAGCAATTATGAGTTGCTCCCATTTTACAATGTTTTCAAGGGGAAGTTTCGAACTTACAAAACTATGAAATGCGGGTTAGGCATGTGGTGTTTGGGTGTTCAATACCGGTCGATAAATCCGTAAATAATTCGGTTTTGAAATTCATTTAATCTAATTAATTATAGTTCCATGAAAATGGTTCTGGTAATGAGCCAGAAACTCCGGTAGGCCTGCTTTGTACCAATGGGGCGCTGACTCTCGAAATAATACCAATTTAATAGCACTGCGTGCTGTGCGGTGTGGGGAATGACAAATGAGGACACACTGCAGAATGATTCTGAATAATGACTAAAAAACACAACTGCAAGCGTCCAGAAAACCTCATTTATGTATGGCCTATGATGCTGTTAATTAGTCTCGATGTAGCACATTGGCCAACCGCAGGTGCGTTTTTAAATCGTTCTATATTCACAGCAAATGACTCCCGAATGCTTTTTAATAAATGAGGTTTGGGCTATAAGACTATGTATTCAAATGCGTTTTGTAATGAGAGCACTTAGATGAATCATTTTTCTAATCAATCTGTTTGTTTTATGATTTATGCGCGAACTTGTGAATGTTTGTGTTTTCACGAACTACAATTAGAAGAATGTAGGCCTATATTGCTAACATATGTACATGTTCAGTATAAATACTTGTCAAAAAAAGGTAAATAAGACCAAAGTTTGAGTTTAGAGTTAGTGTGCTTCCGTATGTTCTGCCTTCTTGTCTGGTCGTGTTAAATGGTTAGCTGTTGCACTTGTAAACAATTGTGCTCAAGGCTGTCTCTAAATACTCGACTAAATTTGGTGTAATGCAATAAGGAAAGATCAGTATGCTAATATTCAGGTAATTTAAAATAACACCTCAAGCTGTTAAAGTTGGGTAAAAGCTAATCGTTGGCATTGAACTTTAGAAATGTGTTTTGACGGATATTTAAGAGGCCTACTAAAATGTAAACTATGTAATGTAAAACATTTTATGTAATGTAAAATATATTTTAGACTTGCATATTGCTGATTGTGTGTGCGAATTACGGTCCACAATTATTTTAGGAGGGAAGGTTATTTATTTATTTATTTTTGAAAGATATTTCTGTCAACTTGCTTTTCATGGCGCAATCTGTGGAGGCTACAATATGTTGAAACAAAATGTGATTATTATACGTCTTTTAGTTTTCGGGAATTTTTAAAACTCATTACAAAGTTACTAACTAACTGGCTGACACTATTACATTTACAACCGCGGTTCCTTTTTTCAATTGTCGCTTAATTTAAGAGGTATAGACTTTCGTGTATGTACGTATGTGTGTATGTGTGTGTGTGCGTGTGCGTGTGTGTATGTATGTGTATGTATATATATATGTGTGTGTATATATATATATATATATATATATATATATATATATATATATATATATATATATATATATATATATATATATATATATATATATATATAGCCGGTGTGGTGGTCTCCGTGTCAGGTGGTTGTCGGCCTTATATGTTCAAACGATGGGAATCGTTGCCATATGATAAAATATTTATATCACAGAATACAGCATGTCTTTGAAGGTACAGTGAAATGTATGGGCCAAACGATAAACGTAGTTCTCATCAAAGGCAGTCGTACACGTTTGAAGTATAGGACTACATTTAGCTTCATAGGTCCATGAAAGGTTCTTTGGGGGTTAAACTTAAGGTTTCATCATCGCAGTTAATTGGAACTATAATACCCAAACTCTAAAGATAAAGTCCAAGGGTTCTTGACTTTAGAAAGTCTAAAATAAAATAAAATTAAATAAATAAATAAATAAATAAATAAATGCTGCCTCCTGTGAAAGCTGGAGGTGTATGCGCACTCTCTTGGATTTCAAGTGGGAGGACTGAGGGAGTGCAAGGATCGATGACTGGCCGCGCCGCTCAGCCGACCAGTCTGCCTAGGATCGATGCACAGAGTGCGGCTGAGCTGAAATTGGGAGCGGAGTGGCTCCCATAGAGGCCTATGCAACGGTGGTTAAAAAGTCAGTGTGTCATGAAATTGCCCTTGTACTAACATGAATTGGTATCATCAGCAACTATTCCGTTGCATTGGTAGAGGCGTGTTTTGCATGAGTATGCTTCCATGCTGTGTAAATATATTTAACATTAGTGCAATTATAATTGAGGAAACCAAATTCATAATGAATAATCTGTTGGGTGTTCAGGTTGGGAAATACTAATGTAAACAGCTGATATGTGAGGCTAGTATATGGAGTGGGTGAGGCTTCTTGTCTTGCAACAATGTAGCTAATGAGGTTACACCTTTTTCCAGCTGTTTTCTCTATCAGGTAGCCTGACTAAACAAGCACATGACTTTAAAAAGTTGCTCACATTTTAAACAACCCACTAGTAGGCTACCTTTCCTTTAGAACTTATCATGGATTGATTTTATCTTCCTCTCTCTGATTTGATTTATTGGATGTTCGCTGTTTTTATCAGCGTGACTTGGTGCTAATCGTCTCAAAGGTCGATGTTTTGACAGGGGGCAATTCTGCTATGTGAGCCATGGAGAAGGAAGGTGGACAAGGTAAAGGGCCAATTCTGTGTACTGACTACTGTACAAGCAGGTACTCAAAACATTTGTTTGGAGAACGAAGGATTGCTAATTATTACTGGCACAATCATAGCACATGACTATTGTGGTGAGATCAATAATTGAACAGTTTAATAAAAGAGTTGTTTAAGTTAAAGATCCACTATATAGGCATATCGACACATCGGCATGTGTTTGGTTGTAAAGACTGCTTGACCTGCAATTACAATGAAGTGAGTTTAAGAGGTCTAAAGGGTTGAGGGACCAAACATCCATGCACAAAGTCTTGAAATACCATTTAAGACCTCTGAAAATACCACAGGATTGATCAATAACTTTCATTTGTTAAGTGAGCCCAAGCCGTCCTTGAGCATGCACAACTACACTAATTTTAAAATAAAGATTGCAGGCGAAACCAAAAAAGCTCTTCCCCAAATGCTGGCAGAATATCACCGGTGATCTAATCTGGAAAATCTATGCAACTGAGATACTGTTTTTAAATTTGCCGACATCTAAACCTCATAAAAACCAACTTCACAGAGTATTTAAAATGCTGACAAACTATAACTCTTAATGATGCTGTGCTGCTAAATGATGATGAGCTACGAGGTTCAAAGTTGTTACAGGTGGTTACTAGATTGTGGGTTCAGTCTGTCTGTAAATGGTGTAATAGCACACCAATAGAGTCACTGCTCTGTAAATGGCTCTTGTTGCCTCAAGATGTGTCAAACACCAGTCAGTCTCTCATCCTCTCCAGGGACAGTGGTTTGAATCTGACCACAGTGTCTAGTTTGAATGTGGTGGTGGTGGTGTTGTTTTTATTTGTTTTAAATATGGACTGCTAAACAAAGTACAAGTTATATTTTTTATGTAAAATGCATGAAGATTTTATGAATATCTGAACATTATTTAAGAATGAAAATATATTTTAAAAATTATTTATTTGCCAGGACATAGACAATTTACATATACTGCATTACATTATGCAGAATTGTGATGTAAATTAATTTGATCTCTGTTTAATTCATTTCGCATGAGTTCTTTAACATTAGGCCACCAAGTATTTATTTATACAGAGAACATGGAAAATGTAAGCTACATTTTAACTACCTTATAAGATGGATCAAATAAAACACTGAAGTATATTTTCAACGTGCCAAAGTGCTTTGTGCTGTGACTCTAACGATTCGGAGACGTTATTCTGTAATATCAGCTTTGTTAAAATTATTAAATCCCCCCTTGGTAAAAAATTTAGTGGTGACGCAATGCAATTTAACCCTTTGATGCTCTCCTCCTAGGCGGTACGGTCTCTTAGCAATTTGATTTAAAGGTCACTCTCTCCTATCGATCCATTTTGGCGGGCGAGCTCAGAGATTGATCATGAAAATCTAAGCTCGCGGAGACAGTACTGCACGCATTAAACTTCAACGATGTTAGATCTTATGATGACGTCAACATCTGTAACTCTGTCATCAGTTATTTTAAGGAACGGTAAGGTGCTGTAATCACTGTCTGTATTAATATATAAAGTAATTTAGCCTAGGTTGTCTGTAATAATGGCTTTTAGTATAAAAAGTTTACGTTTTCCTGACATATGTAGAAATATACTGTACATGGGCTAGTATTATAAATGTAGCCTATATAGATTGCCCAAACACTGCAAAAACATTAGCGTTATTTTGTAAATGATAGGCTATCCTAAATTATAGGCTTAAATTGTTATGCATGTATTCTTTCACATGTGCATTCTTATAAAAATCTACCCTCTGAACGTAGCTAATTAAATTAAGCACACAATATGAAGACCCTACTAGCTTTAAAGCATTCCAGTGGACCAAAGGGAAGAGGGACGAATGTGAACTTTCTGCCTTTTAGATCAACTCAAGCTATTAAAATAGCAAACCGTGCGATTGAAATCAATATAAATTTACTGCTTGTTATATGGACCCTAACTATGCGAGGCTGTTGATGTCACATAGCACATACAAACCAATCGAGGCGTGATCAAGTAATTTGCTGGCGAGTGTAAGATTTTCTTTGAAACCCCTGAAATAATAATAAGGCTTACATGCATTTGTTTACCAAACAGGTGACCGCATCTTCATTTTTCACTTCTGGCTCTATCAATTATTAAGGTCAGCATCGATCATTTTCTTGGCCTGCCAAAACCCGTCTCCCCTGAAAATGCCTCGATTCGCTAATCCTAAATCAATTGTGTCCATCCTCGTGGGCTGGGAACTGGAGGCGAGACTGGAAGTCATTTTGATGAGGAGGGCGATGATGATGATCATGTTGAGGGAAAAGCAAACACTCCACTTAAAACGTGTTAAAGTGTGTGTATATTACATGTAGTACCAATTCTACATTGATTGTTTGCGCCCAGTTTCATTCAGCAATTCTTATCTATAAAGTTTAACAGAAATTCTCAAGTGGTTTTAAAACACAAAACACACCTAGATAAGGTGGAGGGTCTAATTCTCACATGATTGTCAATTTACAGCCTAAGCCTCTATATTGTTTACATTTCGTATAGCCTAATGAAAATAGAAATTAATAATTATTTCGTCATGGTACACTGCGGCTATATAAAAATAATCTTATCCTTTTCTTCTCTCACGTTCAAGACTAGAAACCGAAAACCATACACAGTAGGCTAAAATCTACATCCTCCCTTCTAAACGAAACGGTAGGTAAACCCAGAGTCCAATGGGAGAGAGTGCTGAGCCGGTATAATTGATAGATGTACTGGCTATCTTTATTGATCGCTGTATTGATTGGGCCAAATACATTGAGATGGAGTGTGGAATACAGCACAGATGCTGAGACGAATTGTTTTTCATCGTTAATGCAATCTTTAAACATTGCGCATTGCACATTACTTGAGGTGTGCAATTTTTTTCTGACAAAAGTATTTGTTTTTATGTCTTATGTGTTCTACTTATATGTCTGTTTTTTTATTAACCGTTGTAAAATATTATATTTGTTGTTAACTTATATGAATGATAGGCTAATGTAAAAAACGCTTCAGCGCTAAGGAGAACAACAGAAAATGATCCCACAGAAACGGGCATTTTCACATTAGCCAAGCAGTGCCACGGCATTGATTTTTGTGACTGTGATGAATTTGGAATAGTAATTTGAATTTATTGATTGATGTAGTGAACGAGTATTCCCAGACTCTCTATGAAACACAACCCCCAACTTCTACATGCGCGCAGTGCATAATGGCTCATTTAAATGCACTTGCTTTTGTTATTTGCATATTACAGTAATTTCTCACTAAACCAAATTTACTATAGGTCCTGAACGTGTGGAGGCTTTTTAAATAGTCTGTTTTTTTTATTTTAAGAATGCAAGTATTTTTCAAGTTAGTTTTTCCGCAATATTAAATTATATATAGCTGGTGTGATAAAGGCCAAAACGTTCGTCGAATATATTTTGAACATGTTATTCATCTAAAAATGCATTATTGTTATTATCATTATTATTATATTTTTATTTTTATTATATTCATACACAATCTTAAAACATTATAGGTCACACTGTTCGTGTAGGTGAAAGGCCTGCACAAAAAGTTTACCCGAAAGACATTAAGTTACTATGTTTAAGTTACCTGGAGCAGTGGAGTTCGTCTTGCTTTTAGGGTGTTTTTTATAGGATGTAGAAGAAAAAAATCTCGATGCCCAATTAGCTTTAACAGCAGCGGCACTTAAGAGGACAATTGAATAGCGTTTAAATCTTTATTTACCAGAACAACTTTAAATGCGCAAAGGAACAATTTACATTCCATTAAGTGCTTTTCAACAGGGCATTGACTGGAACTAAAATATGCCACTATATCCTGGTTAATTGAACCAACAACTGAAATACGACGTTAGGCGATAGGTTTGGACAGGTCAGCGGCCTCTCTGCCAACCATCAAAGGTAATGTTATGTACACACACTTTAATTAAAATTTTCTACTGTACTTTTTTATTTTCATTAAAACATTTTAAGTTTATCGTTTTAAGATTCATCTGGGCTATTTTGGCCTAAAATGAAAACCGGACTTTTCTTAAAACAAATGTTGCCACGTGGTGACAGGTTAAACTAATATTCGTTATCGTCTCATACGTCAATTGAGTCAAGCTATTTAAAAATAATTGTTTTGTGAAAGTAAAGCTTATTTTAGAATTTGCATGTAGGTGACTTTATAAAAAACAGACCACTTTAAAGCCTTTTAACAAACCTTAACATTCTACAGACCGCAGGTGTGTGTATTATCATTTAAAGTATTTCAATTGAGCCCACCCGTTTCCAATCTTAAACACCTTCTAATAATTGAAAAATACAATATAATTAAGATAAGTTATTCTAGATCATTTAAAGATGAGCTTGTATCATTCGGAATAGGAGCAGTCACCTTATCTACATCAACTCTCAGAAAGCAAGCACATATATTAACAACACAAATGTTTGGGTCCTTACAATGTATTGATTGCATTACTGAAAAAACATGAGATACAACACACACACACACACACAAACACGTGTATATATATATATATATATATATATATATATATATATATATATATATATATATATATATGTGTGTGTGTGTGTGTGTGTGTGTGTGTGTGTGTGTGTATGTGACTGTTTTGATTTCCTTTTTGCAAGAGGAAACTCAAGTGACCTTCACTCACCTGCAAGCCTAAGGGCCGACATGCGCTGGAACTCTGGTTCCTGTAGCCACTTCCACATCCGTCTGAACGTCTCGCGACCTGACTTGAGTTTACTCCAGGGTTTTGGATTCCGCAGGAGGTCCGAGAGAGTTCCTTGAGAGCGACACAAGATCCTTTGGGCAAAGATGGCCTGTGGAATGCTGTACCTCTTTAACTCCGCCGTTATTCGCTGAGCCACCTCTTTGGTGTTGATCTCCTCTACCTGGCCCGACCCACCACCCTGTCCGCCGGCTCCTGCCTGCCTGTCCCGCTCCGAGAGCACCGAACCATTCGCCTGAGAGTGCGAGTGACTGTGGTGGTGGTGGTGGTGATTGATGCCGTTGAGAGAAGACATGATGCCCGCTCCATGTCCCCCTAAACCCCGCGCCAGGTGCTCCTCGCCCCGTCCGAGCATCGCAGCGTGGGACTCGAAGCCTCCCGTGGAAATCATCTTGTCATTCCCCAGGTGAGCACTCGGACCGTACGCGCTTAGAGTTTGTTGAGAGTTGTGCAAAGACCCAAGGCCGTTGGAAAGAGGTGACAAAGGTGGTCCCATCCCGGACAAATCTTTGGAGTAGTGGCCGTATAAGTTGCTCATGGACGCGAGGCCCCGGTCATCCCGCATCAGCGTAAAGCTGCCGCTGACGTTCCCGGCGGCGAGACGCTGGTGCGCGGGGTGGTGATGAGCGTGAGGGTGCGGATGATGGTGAAATTTCTCTGAGACGTTGGATATGGGAGGCAAATGGTGCTGCAACGGCGTCAGGGTGGTGTAAGTGCTGCTCAGACTCATGCTCGAATCGCACGACATGGTCATCGCTGGATGGAGAGGACCGGACAACGAATGGTCCGTGCGATACTCCCCGGCCCCGTCCAGTATCGAGGCCATGCTGGACACCATCGCTGACCTCCCGTGCGATGACACCAAGTTCCTATGTGTCGCCGACTGTCGCGCGTGAGGAGAGTTCATCAAGTCTCCCGTTTGATGGGAGTGTGAGACGCCGTGCAGATTCCCAATGTTTTCCATTGTAAGTTCCATTGTTGAAAGACACTGTTTTCCCTCTCTCTCTTTCCCTTCTCTCTCTCACACTCTCCCTTCCAATAAATTTTAAACGATCTCAAAGCCGCGCGCCATTGATCCCCTAGATCTTCAGTGTTAGTCAATCCAGCATTTCACCACGCACATGTACGTACGCCTGGTGTCTAAACGCTTGTATCTATCGCCGTGGCGCGCGTCTTACTACTGACAGTCGAAGCTGACCGAGTGAGAGTGTCTGCCTCGTGACCGCGCAATATATTAAGATGTGTTGTGCCTGTGTGCACGGGCACGCGCACCGGACAGCGTTCTTCTGTGTTTCTTGAGTTCAAGAAAGCGCCTCATTCTCTTTTCAGAACAAATTCAGGTTCTTAGGTCACTCTGAAATATCCCAAAAAAATCTTGATTTATTCAATAGAATTTTCAGCCTATTGATTTCTGGGCAGTTTAAAGCACCATTATAGGCTACTTCTGTTGTAAATAACCAGTGAATAAAAAATCGCTGTGAAACTTCAAGATCTAAAGACTATTTAAAGGGTGTACACTCACTGTTGCAGACTCTAGGATTGACGTCACCAATATTGTCTGTTGTATGGACGAGAGGCACCTAGATGATTTACTTATTCTCACTTCTCGCCCTCGTCTGTCGTTAAATAAGACACCGTAATCGAGTTGTACACTTATATGAGGGTTTCATCTACACACTTTGACACCAACAGTGTTATTTTGAATTATTGGGGATTCCTTTATGGACATGATTCATCGGTTTCTCCTGATAAAGTTGCTTAACTTGGCGCCAGCGCGCGACATCTTAATGGTTAAATATTAATGGATTTCCCAAACCCCAAGTAGATAAGATAGTCAAATTCCTTTTGAACGACATGAGATCACATGATTAATCATATCATATTTGTGTTAATCTTTTAAAAGTTTAACGAAATTGCATTATCTAAAGGGGCAATTTGCAGTTTTATACTGTTTATGTTGTGGCAGAAACTTATGTGATGTAATTAACGCAACCATTTAAACAGTGGAAAAATAAACTCATTAAAACTAAGAAAGAAAAACAATCATACACTTTACATATACATAGACACACACACACACACACACATATACACACATATATATATATATATATATATATATATATATATATATATATATATATATATATATATATATATATATATATATATATATATGCGTGTGTGAGAAACAAAGAAAATATATTCTTTAACACACACACACGTGTGTGTGTGTGTGTGTTAAAGAATATATTTTGAATTTACATGATGCTTGTGTACTGATAAAGCATGCAAATCTACTACATTCATTGGTTTACGTAGTTGTTACATTTACATAGGACTGTCTTTGCAGTTCAGACTTGGGCATTTATATATTTTTCAAGCATCAAACTATTACAGGCCTTATACGCAATGTAGCCTCCTTTTTACTGCCAAAGTAAATAGATTTCTATAACAAACAATCTATGCGTAATACGCTTTTTCTTTTCTGAAATAATGGTTCACACACTGAAATTAATTTAATGAAATGAATGCGACAACGCTTGCCCTTTCCTTTCAGATGATCACTTCCGGTTCAGCCTATTATTAATGCACTCAGTCGCTGATCAATAAATTGATCTTCCGGAATGGAATGGGTAATAAATGTAATGTATTTGTTTTCCCAAAGAACATGCATATTTCCATTGTCATTGACTATCATACACCCACTAATTTATTTGACTATATTTATTACCATCAATAAATTAAACGGAATAAAATAATCGATATTTTATATGCCGAAAACTTTCGCTCGTATTTCACTGGATGTTAATCGTGTGTAAAAAGCTCAAAGCAACAAATTGAGGTACAAATACTAGTTGTATCATAGTTACCTTAACCGCACTGCAAATACTAAGAACTTTTAATTGTATTATAATGATGAATAGGACCATGACAGTAGAAAAACAGCCTTGTCCGTTGGGATTGCTGTTTCCTTATTGATCATTGCAATCAGTGTTATTGAAAATAAATTAGGCCGCTCACAAAACTGGTTTGCTGCAGCCTTGCAGAATTTAATTCACGGCCTCGTTTCTCTTCTTATACACGCATAAACTCAAGTATACATGTGTTTATTACAGGTAGATTTTAGGTGTAGGCCTGGGTAGTATTAATTCTAATGTTCACTATATTATTGCAAAGTATAATAATTCCAAACATCCAGATTATATGAGATCATGAGATAAAGTCAGAGATAGGATAATAATGTTATATGGCGGCCGTATGTGCTATACACGACAAAATGGTTCGGATATTTCAGGCTCATATATCTGGACACAACCACAATTGATTATTGCATTGATTTGTTCCTTGCTATTTACAAAATCATGCTCTGCTATGACAGGATAATTGAATGCGGTTTAATGTGGAGATGAGCGGTAACAGCTGATTCGTTTGGGGAGAACATTGTACAGTCAATTCTGTTACAAGTTTTGGGCATATGCTTTCATTTATGTGATTGGCGCGGTTTAATTGCAGCCTATAGTGCATGTCTGTCGATTTTTTTAAACAAGTTATAATATTTGCTTACGGTAGCTAAAAATAAAATTTAAAAAGTTATAATATAAGAATAAAAATTATGTCAATTGATACTTTTGATAATCCGATCGAAACATTTTCGGTAGCCCAAAAAACTTTGTTATTGGTTTTTCGACATATTGTTAAAGTACTTTACCAAATGCTACATCAAGAAACACATTGCCTTTCTTTTAATATCGCATAATTTTATGCAGTTTTTCTAATTGTAATTATTTGTGTGGGCCTGTGTGGGTCGAGAGGTTGCTTATATTGCATATTTAAAACCCACCCGACAGAACTTGAATTCTTGTGGGGTGAGAAGTTTGTCTCTAATAGTGTTTTGATTCTCTGAACAATGTCTCGGAGCTTATAATGTAACATTGTAGGTGCTGCATAAATTATTAGAGAGCAGACCCTGATTTAATTTTCGCTCGAATATTCAAATAAACTAGACGTACCCTGTGGCTTACATAGTATGAAATATTAAAGCTGTCGATATCCAAATAGAGACTAGGAAAGCCATAGAGATTCAATATTTTATTCTGCATTTCTAAGGAAAGTAAGTCTGCGAACACAATTGCTTAATAAATGTCTTTCGGTTGAATTATAATACAGTATATTTGTATTCATTCTAAAAGTCACTTACACATTACAATTTTGTTAGAAATAATCTTTTGAAAATAAGTTGTCCCATAATCACAGATGATCGTGTTTCTATTCTATAATAATCAATCCAGTAACGAAATACACTGAAATAGCTATTCAAAGAACAATATAAAAAGCTAATAAAAAAGTGAATTTATAGAACTTGAATTTACATAAACTTTTGAAAAATTCTGAACCTCATTTTAAACTTTCTATCGTGTTATTTGTCTTTAAATAAATTATTTTATATTCAAAATGTACTTTTTTGTTTTCTCAGGTACATGATTTCAAACTCGTCATTCGAAAAAAGTCGCTGCAGCTGGGTGCTGTTTAATGTTCTTTAACGATCGCTTTATTCTTTCTATGGGTTTGATCAGTTTGATCACACATAGTGTGACAAAGATAGACTCAAATTTGCTTGACTGCATTAGTAGTATCACTTGCCTGATCGATCACACCCTAAAGTAAATTTACCTGAATCGGTTTATTGGCAGAAGTCAAGCAGTCCTGTTGAACTGACCAATGCAGCATGGACTTAAGTGAGACTTGAAATTTATTTTCCCCTCAGATAACGAAGTATTCAAGATTTAGCTCTTTCACCTTATCATTCCATGTATAGTGAATAATCGATGTTTGATAGAGAAACTTTTGTCGTTGACATTTATCGATGACAAAACATTTAAGATCGTTAAATTCCATGAGCTATAAACAAGTTTTTTTAGGGAAGCCTTAATTTCTTAGTAGGTCTGAAAGTTTTTATTCTTGAAACGATTATTAATTTTATGCTAAAGATATTACTAGGAAAAATACTATTTTTCGAACTAATTTAATTCTGAAATACCGTATATATATTTTAAAATTACAAATATCTGTGTTATACACAGCAAGGAGGTTGTGAAAATAAAATAATACCAGTAACTTTTTGGATCTTTGTGATTTTCGGATTGGTGTATTTGTTGAATACACCAGAATTTTTTTTTACATTGTTTAATTATTATTAATGACCCTTAAATACATTCTCCTCAACATTTGGCTTGTCATTAAACCGGTTTAAAATTGCAATGGCTTTTATTCAAATAATCGCATTTTCTGAGGCTCAGCCTTTCTCTGCGTGGAAACGGATTGTCAGTGTGTTTCGTGTATTTAGAGACCTGTGTATTTGAAAATGCTTTGTGAAAGAGAGCATGTGATCTATGGCTCTGGTCTCTGATCGATATATCCGCATTCTGATCGATTGGTATGGCAGAATTCTCAGGGACCTGATTTAAAAGCCTTCATCAGAAAATACTCAGTCTAAGCCAAACGCCGCATTTAAAACAATTAGGATTTTTTAAATAGAAAAAATGTTTTGTTCAACATTTTATGTTTCATCATTTTAAATGTGCGTTTTTTCTAATTTTGTAATAATTTAAGTAATATTTGATATTAAGTAGGCTACTGTATTTTATATCCTACTGTATTTAATATTTAAGCTATAGTGCTTAGGCCTATACATTATTACGAAGTTTGTCTGTTAAAGATTTACACAAAACACTTTTAACACAACTTTGGGCCTGATACTAATCAAAAGATAAAGATTATACGTTTTTACAGATTTTTTGTGGCATAAATTCAAAATTAATTCTTATTTGACCTGATACGTTTTTTCATGAAGGCCTACTGACAGACATACGCTTCAGTTATTATTTATTAAAGTTGATTTATATCGCATTTTATTTTCCCATTTTCTGAAATGTATTATTTCTTTATTGTAGGCGATACAGATGAACATGAAATATAAAAAATGGGTTTCTGCATACTCGGTCCTATCATCATTTAAATGACCAGAGTCATTTAAATATGACCGATTATATTGATTATTGTAGCCTGTTTCCACAGTTATCATATAGGCCTACTTTACTTTTTAAAATCTGACCTCGGATTTATTACTTTACGATGAGTCTGCAGGATGTGAAGAAAGAAAAGAATCGCTAATCATGAGACATGTCTTTGTCAGATATTTTGCTCTGTCTATATTAAAACATTTTGATCAGATTGTAAATTACCAATTTTGTCACAAAGACGTATTGACGGGCATGTGTATCCTTTTGCTACAGCTAAAGGGGAAAATTCCTCAATACGAAATGTATAGCCCTTTTTAATTTCGTATAGTTTAAAGCTCATAAATAGGCCAAATGCAGGCCTATATCACAAAATGATACACACAATTTTCATTATTATTTATAGTTTACACTACAGCAATGATAATTAAAAAATATTCCTATCAACGTAATAATTAAATTAATAGGCTATTATCAGTGAATAAAAGTTGAATTTCTTAACACCCGCTTGGTGTTTTTAATGATTTTTATTCCGTTTATATATCCATGTAACTTTTATTACCTTATATTAAAGTCGTTTTATTAATGTTATATATTATATTATGTTGTATAATTATGTTCATGTTATTTAGCTATTTTTGTAATCTCAGTCGTGTTTTTAACTTTTGAACGAGCTTGTTTTTAGCTTAAAACCTTTTATATTTTTTGTTAATTGTAAAAGTCTTTAATTGTCAAAACCCGAAACTTTTTTTTGTCTAGAAAGATTTATATTCAGCATACTGTTATGCAAAGTCAACATACTGTACCTGGTGCAAATTGTTTTCATTTATAGTATGTAATAACTCCTGGTAGAGCAGTGAATTTAGAGTCATCAATATCTGTGTACGCGCGTGTGTGTGCGCACCTTCAGCTTTCAATAAAGGCTTTAGACGGAGAGAGAAATAGAGAGGAAAAAACACTCCCAGCCTCCACAGCCGAGAAAGCACCGGTTGCTAGGCGACAGGCGAAGGAGAGATGGATTGAAAAGGCATACTCGATCAATTCCGGTGAGAGTGAGGGAAAAAGGAGAGAGTGACCCAGAGTAAGAGAGAGGGAGAAGGAAAGCGAAAATCATACTGCAATGTTGAAAAAAAGAACATTGTTTTGTCTCAGCTACTCGCACCTGCCGCCGCCAAAACAGTCAACTCCCGCCATTTTCTGAGTGACCTCAAAAGTGTCCGTCCACCTGCCTCGAATACGTCGCAACTGATTGGGGAGTTTTTGTGTGCAATTCGCAGTCCAATTCGACAGATCCGAACAGATGCCCTCCACCCCCCACTGCAAGCCACACACACGCACGCGCACTCACACCCTGCAGTGTGTCTGCACAGAGCAGTGTTGAGTGTATCGACTGTGTATTGATCCTTCCACTCACCTCCCTGCAGTCAGCTCTTGTCCTACATAGCAAGGCCTGTCTGATTCCTCCATTAATGGCCCTTATCCAGCGCCAATCTTTATTTAAACTGAAAAGTAGGAATCAGCACCCCTCCCCTTCCCGCTGTTCGTTCGTTCGTTCGCTTTATTTCTTACTTTCCTTCATTTCTTCCCGTCTGTTTTTTTATTTACTGTTACAGGTTGCTCTTGTTGCAACATCGAAATAACTGCTTTACTCAGGCCCGAGTTTTCAGCGCATGACTCAAACTCTTCTACTCTGGAAAGCCAAGGGGGAATCCTTATCTTCATCGTGCAGAAACAAGCCATAAGCAATAAGACGTTGGTTTCTATTTGTGTTGGCACACACAATGGGGATTAATTGATCTCCTAATACCACAGATAAATCAATGTCCACCCCCACCCCCTTTGTTTTTTGCCCAATCAGACCATGTGACATTGGATCAACGGATCTCCACGGCCAATAGGGTTTGGGGTGAGTGTGGATCGACAGTGGACGACGTTGGATGAAGTCAATCAAATTGGCATTGGCAAGGGAGCTGGATGAACTTAGCGCTAGAAATAATCTTCCTCGCCACAAGCTATATCTCCAATCGAGAATAAAAGATGTAGCCAGTAAAGCGTATATGGTAAAGACATTTTACTGTTTGTACAACCATCAAAAACTCTTTGAAAACAAGATAATTTACACTTATTTTATTAAATTCACAACATGCTCATGCAAGTCCCCATGAAACACAAATGACAGTTTAGTCATGGTGGATTTTACTTGTTGGGACCGCTCAGTGGTTAGCACTGTTGCCTCATGGCAAAAAGTTTGCTGGTTCAAGTCCCGACTGGCCAAGTGACATTTCTGTGTGGAGTTTGCATGTTCTCCTCGTTTACTTGGGTATCCTCCGTGTGCTCCGGTTTTTCTCACAGTCCAAAGACATGCAGGTGAATTAGATTAACTAAATTGGCCGTTGTGTGTGTCTGTGAATGAGAGTGTATGAGTGTTTCCCAGGGATTTAAGAGTGTACTCCCAGTGCTGGGTTGCAGCTGGAAGGGTATCTGCTACATAAAACATATACCAGAGTAATCCGTGGTACATTCTGCTGTGGCGACCCTTGATTACTCAGGCACTAAGCTACAGGAAATTGAGGGAGTGAGCTTTTGCTTGTTTACACAATTACTTTATTCTGTTTGGCAAACAGCACATATATGGGATAAGTATCCTGCTATATGACAAGATAAATATACCAAACTATTTTACATTAAAGTTGCCCTATTTCCTAATTCATTTGATTTTTTTCATAATATAAAAAAATAGAAAATTTCATTTCGAATCGTATTAACTAATGCAGTATAACTTTTAAATGATAACTTATTCCAATAAAAACATAAACAATCATATTTATAACACTGGAGTTCAATGCTGAATACACTAATCAAGCAGAGTCTGCCTTTGCCTTGATTCACTTACCAAAGTCTCTGCATTGTCCTCTATCTGTTGTATGTGCATTTTAAACTAAATCTGATTAATTTACGCCATTTAAACTGAAACATTTCATTTAAAATGGATTCAGATAGATTTTTTTTGAAGCTTAACAATAAAACAAACAAATTAAAGGGTACATTAAATTTGAAATGAAATTGATAAAAATTATACATCTATAAACCTCTAAACCATTCTCAGATGTGATGGTGGGCCAAATCAAAGGTTACCATGGGCCAACTTTGGCCCACGAACCCTAGTTTGGGCATCTCTGATTTAGACAGTGTTGTTAAACCGCAGAATGCAATCTGCTGCAGTAAAGAGACACAGCATATAAAATGTATTAGGACCCATTTTAATTCTGCACAAAATGCTATATTTATATATAAAGTGATATGGAGAAGATGAGATGCATTACTAGCTGTGGCTGAGGGTTAGTTCACTGAAAAATGAAAATGATTAACTACTCACCCTTGTGTTGTTTTAATCTCCCGAGACCTTTCTTCATCTTTAAAACACACAAAAAAGATATTTTAGATGAAATCCGAGAGCTCCTTCATAGACAGCAATAGTATTGAGACGTTCAATGTCCAGAAAAGCAACCAAAAACACTCAAAATTTTCAATGTGACTTCAGTTGTTCAATTGTAAGCTAAATGAACACTTCTGTGTGAGAATTAAAAACTGTTTTATTTGAATTTTTTGGCTAATGTCTTTCAATTAAAATCAGGGTGCATGTTTTATTAAGTGAAACAAAGTGCTATTGGCTGTTTAAAAAAAGGAGAAGACCCTCTTGATGCAGGCCGGTAACCAGCCTATTAAAAGGGGTGGTTCTTTTTTCTCAAAAAGCAGACCTTTTGCAGTTATTCGCCTTATTTTCTATTCAATTATGAGGTTCAAATACTGTATTTTAGTGACATTTCAAGCAAAAAATTTTGCTGGATTAGCTTGCTGGATGGTTGTCATTACTACCTTTTTCAATGTAACAAACACATTTCATACATTTTTGTTAAAGTGCTTACCATACTTAATGTTTACAAAAATGTATGTTTATTTACAAATGTGCATTTAAACTGTAAGTTAATACAGTTTTATAAATAATGTAATGAAATTAGAATTTTAGAAATATGAAAGAATACATATTTTTTTAAATGCTAATTTATCATTATCTATCATAAAAAACAAACAAACAACAAAAACAATTAGGAATCTGTTAAAATTAGTTTTAAATGAAACTGGCCAGCTCATTTCCTCAGTCAGAATTTGTCCATTTAAATGATAATAAATAAATTTGCCTAAAACCTTCTTCTATTTGTTATTTTAACAATTTATGATGGCATACTGTCAAAAATTAGACAAATGAGCTCATATAGGGGCCAAATTCAGGACTTTTTCAGCAGGGGGTGGGTCTTTCGAACCACCCGGACCCTCCCCTAGCTACGAGCAATGTCTCCCCTATTCTTATTTTAGTAGAAATAACTCTGTGTTCAAGGCACTTTAGGGGACATTTACAGTAAAACTTTGGTTGGCTGTTCATCAGTTGGAAAAAATATATTATGGAAGTGATATCTGCCTATTTGAAATTATAGTGGCCGTGTTATTGAGGCTTGGACTGATATTTTCTTTACAATTTGGAAGGATTTTAAAATAATATCTTTATTATTAATATTATCGTTATGGTCCTTCATTGTAAAAACTGCAGGGTTCCACACAATTCATTCATGTTGTCCCAACACAAATCAATTAAGTTAACCTAACCGAATTTATGTGGATTGAACATAAAAAAATAAGTTGTCCCAATGAAATCTCAAGAATTGTGTTGTTTCAGCTCATTTTATACAAGTAGTTTGAACAAGCAAATGTTGGTGAGTTTTATAAAAAACTATTTCATCATTATTTTTAGAATTGTCGTGGAATAAACTATTTTCATCATTTTGTTTGGGGATGGTTTGTGCGTTTATGAAATTTAATAGAGCGTTTACCCCAACTAAGGTCTGTACATTGGCATACTGTACATAATAGAGCTACGTCCTGAATAATTTCCCACTGACCTTTAGTGCTGACCTGCTGAAATCTCCAGTTTCTATTTTAGATATCTTCTAGATACTCTGCCTCTTTGTTTTGCATTCTTTAGTTTTCTCCACTTCAGATTCCATTCGTTTACCACAGTCATGATTTATCCAAACATTTTGTATCAAACACTGCTAAAAATATTCCCTTTCTTTCTCAAAATATTGATTTTGCCTGTAGCATTGTCTATGGTATGTGTGTGTGTGTAAGTCAGTCTTTGGATGTGTTTTATGGGGGTAAGGAAGGAGGGGGGTTCCAACATTAAAGCAGAAACAGGGTTCAAATACTGTGTTTTTTCCACTTTTAATAAAATCCTTGAATCGTCAAATACCACACAATCATCTTCATCAGCTTTGCTCCTCAACACGTCTTCAATTCCTTGGAGTGATTTGACATGTGCTTAACTTTTACCAGACAATCCCATTCAAGTACACTATGAATTTTGCAAGTTAGTCATTTGCAAAATGGATGAAAAGCATATAATTTTGCTGCAACAATCGCTGGCTCTTTTGTCGTCGGGGCATAATGGAAATGGAGGGAACTGATCAATAGGTTATTGATTTTCATTGGATGGAGTTGGGGGAATTGAGAGAAAGCGAACGAGGAAGAAAGAGAGAGGCGGTGGGGGCTGACTGTGAAATGCAGGTTTTTGAAATCTTCTGTTTAGAAGATGAATGCTTCTACTGGTAGCAGGTGATCTTGTTTGTCTCCTCATTCTTGGCTGTTTTGAAACAGTTCTGGTGCATTGTGGGATTGGCTGACTCATGGGGCAGAGTTCACCTTCTTAAAACCGTGTTGCCAAAACACATTATGTGAACTTTAGTCTGTGTCTGTTGGGCCTCTGCATTGAAAGTCTACCAATTAGAAATGATTCATATTATAGAACACAAAAGGTGTTCTGAAAAAATCTGTTATGGACCCCATTTTGTTTTGGAGCTCAATGTATTTTGCTGTATACACACAACCTATTCAACATACTGTATTTTGTTTTGCGTTCCAGAGAAGAAAGAAAATCTTGAGCATCATGATGGTGTAAAAACATTTTTCATTCTTCATTTTTGGGTGAATTATCCATGTTTGTATATTTAACGCTACATCGCTAAAGAATATTTGTCCACCTAATAAAAAAAAAAGTATGTACAACTTTATAACCATTACTACGGTTTATCTCTGCGTTTGATAGCAAGTACGAATTGATCCATACGTGAAGCCTGCTGGCCTACATTTTCCAGTGTTTGGGGTGCAGGCTATGTTATCTGGGCTGGTATCGTAGGCGGATGTGTGGTGATATGTGTGCATGGCGTGTTAATGCATGAAGCTGGACTTGCATTGATCTCTGCGCAGGATGTCAAACATTTTAGCGGCGATCTCGTCCTTGTTATTGCTCTCCACCACCAGGCTGTTAATGCATAAAAAATCGTTTGTCCCCATGTTTTCCTCCCCATCTCAATTGGACGCCAAGAGCAACAGAAGAATACCACGTTGTTGCACTCCTCCCCCTCCCTTCTTTCTCTTCTCCTCATCCCTCATCCTTCCATTTTTGTGTCCATCTATCTTTACGACAGCTGGTTTCATCTCCTTAATGTTTCCGGACTTGACAGTCTCCCTGGTCAAAAATTCTTAATTAAACCTGCTGTGTGTATTTGCAGTTAGGCAAATTGCGACCTGACAGGGCTAATAAAAACATTTTCAAAAGAGGGAAAGCGAAGGAACCGAGCGAAGGTGTGGAGAACCATCATCCACACCCCAACAACCCTATCTGTTCCTTCCTCTCTTTATCACTGTCAGCCATTCCCTGCATCCTCGCATTTTCTACATCACAGCCCAGAGGAAGAAGGATTGATAAATATTGCTGGTCTACTTTTGCCGTTCTTTAATCTCTCTTTCTTTTTGTTTTGGCCTGCGGGACTCATTGATTACATCATTTAAATCTAAAATCCTGGAGATACAGATATGAAAGTTTTGTTCGCAAGGTTTTCTCTCCTCCATGGTACTTACCCTGCTCAGTCTGAGGAAGCATGTTCCTTCAAGCAAGCTTCCAGGAATGTTGCCGGTACGGTGATTTTTGTACCTGCAGAAATATAAAAGTAGGTCAGTATAAAATGTTGGTCTTTGGGTCCAACTACTGACTTGAGAAGTCATAGATGTTGACCTTTTGGAATAATTGACTACATGGATTCATGAAGGCCAAATAATCTTCAATATTTGTTAATACCGTGATTTCTTGACATATTTCATCTTTGTTTCCAATCATCTTTGTTGGCAGAATTTATTTCTGTTAAACCTGCACCTTCCTAATTCACTACATTTAAACAAAGACTATAGAATACACAAGACATGTCACCTGTATCTTTTTAAATGGGGAAAAGTATAATGTCAATATGGTCATCATTGATCGCTATATGATGAATAAAGCCCGCCTTCTAGTACAGGAGCCAATCATTGATCGCTATAGACTGACGATACTCCGGTGGAGGGACTCGAACCAGACGCAAGTTTCTGCAGATTTTGAGTGATTTGGACGTTTAGAAATCAACTAAAGAGACAGTTGTTGTTTAATTTTATTGGTAATTCCTAATATGAAATTCAATCATAAGCTTGGCAAGCAATTTTGGAGAATTTGATGTTTCCCTATTCAAACAAAATGCCTGAGCATACTACCCAAGTGGTTTTTCAAAGATGGCTGCCAAGTGAAATCACTTGCCTTAGAGGGATTTAAAGAGGGGAAAATGTGTGAATGGGCGATGCAGTGGCGCAGTGGGTAGCACAATCACCTCACAGCAAGAAGGTTGCTAGTTCTAGCCTCAGCTGGGTCAGTTGGCGTTTCTGTGTGGAGTTTGCATGTCCTCCCAGTGTTTGTGTGGTTTCCTCCACAAGTCCAAAGACATGTGGTATAGGTAGGGTTGTCGCAATACCATTAATTAATCTTACAATACTATACCAGCTTAAGTACGCGATACCAGGTAGTATTGCGATACTGTAATTCATAACTCAAATTACAAAGAAAATTGTCAGAAATACTACATTTTATGTTATAATACTTGAATTTAATTCATAATTCCCTTAAGCCCAAAACGTATTATTTGCACATCACTTCACCTAAAATTTATTCATTCTTTTTGTTTATTTTGTAGATAACTGAGCAACAAAAAATATATTAAAATAAAGATATAAATTATACTGAATACAATTTGTTAAAAAAGAGAAAAAATTAGGGTATATGAAGTGGTCAAAAATGGTTTCAATGTTTCCTGTTGCTATTTTGGGTTATTCATCTTTTTTTTCAGTCTTATCAGGTAACAATCCAAAGTAATTCAAAATTTCACTTTGTAAGTCGTTCTTTTAAAGACAATGTCACAGTTGTTGTAACTACTAAATCATATTAACAGAACAGAAATAAACTGCAGATGTGCTTTCGAACTGAAGCGTTACAAAACGTGCAATAGGCTACCATAAAAGGCACAAATTCGACACATTTGACGATGCTACTGTTTACAAACTACAGTGGCACCGCCAGTATTTTGGAGCCATAGTATCGCGATACCACCATAGTACCGGTAAATCGTGCAACCCTAGGTATAGGTGAATTGGGTAAGCTAATGTATGTGTGTGAATGAGTGTTTCCCAGTGATGGGTTGCTGCTGGAAGGGCATCCGCTGCGTAAAACATGTGCTGGATAAGTTGGCGGTTCATTCCGCTGTGGCAACCCCTGATTAATAAAGGGACTAAGCCGAAAAGAAGCCATTGATTCTACATTTCAGCTCAATGATTTGCCATACTTGGTCATACTTCTTAAATACATTTAATTTACATGACAATACAGCAAAAGCTCTATATAACAGCATATTGTGTCACAAATATGTTGTAAGACACAGCTGTACATGATCTGACACCTTGTTGCCCATATGCCTATCACTTATCTGATGTGTGAGAAATCCATCTCTGTAGCGTCAGGCCTCCCTATGAAAGACCACTGGGCTCCTCACACCTCTGCTAATAGTGTATGAGATCCATACCTTTAGCTGAACACCCTGTGGTATTGCTTGCTCATGTGAGAGAGTGGACATTGGCTGTTATAGTCACAGATTTCTCGAGGAAGAACAGGAAGCAGTGGTGTCACCGTGTCGTATCGCACGCCTCAGAAAAAGAACTCTCGTGTTCTGCAGTGTGTTGTATTGTCATGGTGTTAAATGTGTGCGTGATTGCAAGAGCCTCTTTAGTGGAGGACACTGCAGCTAATCAGCCAAGAGGTCCTGTAGGGTGTTAGTCCTAGCATTGGAGAGTCCTCCTTTGCTCTCCAAGAGTCTTGACATCTCTTAACCTCTGTCAGATGTAATGGTGTCACTAACCGTGTTTTCTCCTAGCACACAAAGCCAAACAGCTCCTCGTTGGCTTGCTCTCTATGCTGCTGTGGAAAAAAAGGCAAAAACAAGGTGAAAATGCAGTGCTTGGATACATGTAAACAAATGTAGCTAATGTTTATGCATGTCACTACAATAAAAATGCTGGCATTTGCCATAATAAGAAAAGAACTGTGTTTTTATTCTGTGAACTCTTTCATTCATTTATTTTCTTTCTGCTTAGTCCATTTATTCATCAGGGGTGGCCACAGTGGAATGAACCGCCAACTTATCCAGCATATGTTTTACACAGCGGATGCCCTTCCAGCTGAAACCCAGTAATGGGTAACATCCATACACACACATTTACACATTCACTACGGCCATTTTAGTTTATTCAATTCACCTATAGCACATGTCTTTAGACTGTGGGGGAAACCGGAGAACCCGGAGGAAACCCATGCCAACATGGTGAAAATATGCAAACTCCACAAACTGCCAGAAAACTTTCTGTTAAGCCATTCCTAAGGTATCTGTACAATTTCTTATTTACTTTTTTATTTGTTATTTAGGACAACAGTATCTCCAGCAGAAAAGATATCCAAAGATGCCGTTTTAAATTGTAAAAAAAAAATCAGTTTTTGAAATAAATGAAGAGAGCAGAAGTCAATAATTCATTTGAATGATTTAGCCTGACATGTTTACTGTTCCAAAATATTTTAAATGTTTCTCAAAATATAATATATTGTGTTTAAAAGGGGAAAATGTTTTTGTTTGTTAACCAGACGTTTTAAAAGAATATATTTCAGAGTAGTGATCACAGTACCATGAAACCGTGATAATTTTATCCAAGGTTATCATACCATCAGAATCTTATACCGGCCCATGCCTAATGCCAACTGACCCAGCCGGGACTTAAACCAGCAATCTTCTTGCCGTCGGGCGACAGCGCTAACCACTCAGCTTTCACTTTCTGTGAACTCATTATGATAAAAATTAAGCATGAATTTACTCATATAAAAACATAATTTAACCATGGTAACCACATCAGCCATGGGTTTGCTACACTAACCATAGTTGGTATTGGTAGTAAAACTGTGGATATAAAGGTATTAAATGTGTCAAAAAATGCTTACTGTAATAAAACCTTGGTTAATTTTCGTAAGAGTTTTTGTAACCCTTTTGTAAGGTTTAATCAGTTCGTTTTAATCTGATTCAGTTACGCTAGTCAGTTTAAGTTAGGCTAGTGAGTTAAAATGTAACAAGCATGGCAGGAAAACAAATCTTTTGCGACCTTCAGGGTGTTTATAAAGTAATTCTCAGGACTGCAGACACTAATGATCACACGACGTCGTATTTACATTTCAGAAATGTAAAACTTCTACGTAACGGATAACGTAGTATTGTACGCAATGGATGTGTTCTGAGGTACGTCAAAACAAAACATTACTGTATCAGCGTCATATAAACAAACACGTAGGTACATAATATATAAATTAGTGAATGACATGGTATTTGTCTGAAAATGTGTACGTTATTATAATAAGAAATGATGGAAAACATCCGTAATGTTTTTCTAAGCGACGTGACGTTGTAGGCTACGACTCTTACCTTTTTGCAGCAAAATCTTCACAGGAAAGAGCCACATCAAAGGAAAATAAAAAAGTGAGTACATATTTAAATTATACAAAAATGTTGGTCGACATGGACGTTATAAATAATTCCTGTCAGTTCCACAGCGCCATTCAAAATACATTCCAGAGCACTTGGCATTGTCAACAAAATAGTAGTCACGGAAATTTTCTCTCCGCAAAACAGCAAGCATCTTAAAACAATTTAGCTTTTGTAAAAATATGTTATATTTAAATTTATAATAAAGCCGTTTTTATCGTGACCAATCCATACCGTAATAGCGAACTGTTTCCATGGTTACCTCACCAGACTACAAATTTTGTAAACATAAATTTGTAAAACTACCACAAAAACGTTTATTCATGGGACTATATAAAATAAATTCATATTTTTAAAAATGAACCAAGAGAAATTAAAAACATTTGCTAGTTGTAATGGAAATAACCCAAGGTTTTAGTTTGGTTAATGTGTAATAATAATCACATAAGGCCACACGGTGGGTCAGTTGGCATTTCTAAGTTTGCATGTTCTCCCCGTGTTCCCGTCGGTTTCCTCCAGATGCTTCAGTTTTCCCTACAGTCCAAAGAAATGCGCTATAGGTGAATTGAATAAACTAAATTGGCCGTAGTGTATGTGTGGATGAGTGTTGTGTATGGATGTTTCCTAGTACTGGGTTGCAGCTGGAAGGGCATCTGCTGTGTAAAGCATATGCTGGATAAGTTGGCGGGTCATTCCGCGGTGGTGACCCCTGATGAATAAAGAAACTAAGCCGAAGGAAAATTAATGAATGGTTAACCACATGTTTGTGGAGACCATGATGCTTGTGTGGGTACAACAGTGTCCAGTGTTTTGTAAGGGTGGAGAGAACGATGGATAGGAAGAAGGGACTAAAGTGACAGTGTTGCTGGTGTCTGTAAGTGGGGTCATAAGCTTAGGGTCAGTGCTGGAGGGTGAAAGGTCACAGCTCCTATTAAAATACCTTTTAAGAGTCCTTCAGAGATCTTATGTAATAGCATTGGCTTGACCGGACGTTGTTAACCTGTGTATGAGGGATGCTTCCTCTGAATATATCTTGACCGGATAATGAGAATGTGGGAGTGCTGGTCAAGTTAGCGGTTTCCTTTAAAGGGATAGTTCATAAAAAATTAAATGTATTAACCACATTATGCACTGATGAGCATAAAAAATGATTTTCTTACTTAGATTTTTTGTCTTGTTTTAGTCTTTCTTAAATCAAGAAGAATTTTCTAGACAAGCAAAATATTTAGTCTTGTTTTTAGAAATAATATGCCAAAATTAATCCTTAAAAGTTTTTCCTTAAAACAAGCTAAATAATCTGCCAGTGGGGTAAGCAAAATAATCTTGTTTTTCTTTTTGACATACGATTATTTTGCTTTGACATAAGATTGTTTTTAGATATTTGGACTAGAAAAAAAAACAAACAATCTAAGTAAGAAAAGCATTTTTTGCAGTGTGGGTCCTTTTTTGTTGTTGTTGTTGAACACAAATGAAGATTGAAAAGAAGCCATTGAAATTAAAAATAGAAGTTGATGGCTACCAGATTATAACATTCTTTAAAGTATATTATTTTGTGTTTAACAGAAGGAAGCAACTTGAACATGATCTGGAACCACTTGAGGATGAGTAAACAATGGCAGAATTTTCACTTTTAAGTTTGATTATTTATTATTTAAATAGTTTATTTTTGCATACAATCACTTTATTCAATCAGTTTTTTATAACACATTATACATTTTTAAAGGGTTTATAAAAACATACCAAAAATTACATACAGTGCTCAGCATAACTGAATACACCCCATTTTATTCATTTCTCAGTGAATATTGGCAAATTACCAGTTTGTAAACATTCAGGATGCGCACGCATCGAGGTTAGCACTAGCATTTACAGCGAAGGAATGACATCCGATGCGGTTCAGAGTTTGTTGTTGTATTAGAGATAAGTTATATTGATTACATATTATATATATTATTTACATAATGCTTTCAGCGTATTATAACAGCTTGTTGCCCAGTGATAAGCACAGTTATTCGGCAAAATTAATGTTAAAGTGAGCGGCATTCGTCTGACAGGTCCGTTTGCAATAGCACCCTCCCAATGGATATTGGATAAGACGAAATGGCCAAGCATCCAGCCTGAAATTTACAACCATCTCATTGAAACTCCAAGTGATTTTACAAGAGAGAGTTAAAGGCCTACAAGTCTTTGGATGCCTATACAATTTTGTTCTGTGTGGTCACGTGCAAGAAATAATGTTCCATGATTCCCAGATTCAAAACTTTGTAGTGCTAAAAACTGAGATTCTGCCTAACCAAAGACAAGGAAAGAAGACGGAACTGTACAAGGCCTGGGTAATCATCAACAAGCAAATCAACTGCATTCTGACAGCAAACTGCACCTGTACGGCAGGGTATGTGAACTTACATTTTTATATTTCATTCTAAGCATTCAGTGTCCGCAGTTTAATTAACCATATTTAACTGTTTTTGCTGAAATCATTGCTGCAATCAAAAATGAGTAATGTGTATGATTCAGCATAGCGTGAACTTACCTGATATAAAATGAGTGCTGCAGAGTCGAGCATTTTTAATTAGGTCCATTCAGCTCTTATGATGGCTGTTAGCCAAAGACGTCTGCGGTTGGCATTAAAAGCAGTGTGGTGTACGGTAAAAGTAAAGTTTTTTATTTTTGTACTTTCGATTTTGGCACCCTACTGCACAACACTACATGTTTGCTAATGCAACCAGTATTTTTTTGCAACCGGTATGCGCAGTTGAACCCGTGTGACGTCATGTGTGACAAAGGTTGGTAATTCCACTATAGGCAATATATTTTGGTGCAGTTAAACAATTTATTAAACCAGCCTGATCTCACGAGAAAACGTAAGTATTTTAGGTTTTGTCAGTTTAGTGGCTAATTCGTACGGATTTGTACGATTTTAAAAAGGAGGCGTGGCACCTAACCCTACCCCTAAACCCAACCGTCATTGGGGGATGAGCAAATCGTTCTAAATTGTACGAATTAGATCATACAAATTCATACGATTTACCCACTAAATCAAAAAGTTACGAATTGCGTTGAGATTAAACAGAAATTGCGTTGCGATTAAACAGAAAATTTAGTCACCAAACATCTTTAGAAATGAAAAGATAATACAATTAAATTCAAGCAAAATATTGAAAAAAAAAAAAAAAACAAAATACAAAATTTCAACACATTTTTTCAATTTTTTTGCTTCTCTTGATTTTTCCTCCTTTTAAATTTGGATTTAATATTTTTCTCTAACATATACATTTTGCTGTACTAGTTTTTGGACCACTATTGTAAATTATTTTGTTAGATAAGCTCCAGATTTGGCTTCAGTACTAACTAATCTATATATGCACAAATGTAATATTGTATAGCTTCCTAATAAAAATATTAATTTAAAAGATAGATTTGTACCTACTGAATAATAATAATAAAAAAAAAGTATATATATATGGCGCAGTGGCGCAGTAGGTAGTGCTGTCGCCTCACAGCAAGAAGGTCGCTGGTTCGAGCCTCGGCTGGGTCAGTTGGCGTTTCTGTGTGGAGTTTGCATGTTCTCCCTGCGTTCGCGTGGGTTTCCTCCGGGTGCTCAGGCTTCCCCTACAGCCCAAAGACATGCGGTACAGGTGAATTGGGTAAGCTAAATTCTCCGTAGTGTGTGTGAATACGTGTGTATGTGTTTCCCAGCGATGGGTTGCAGCTGGAAGGGCATTCGCTGCATAAAACAAATGCTGGATAAGTTGGCGGTTTATTCCGCTGTGGCGAACCCAGATTAATAAAGGGATTAAGCCGAAAAGAAAATGAATGAATAAATTAATTAATATTTATATACTGTTTTTGTAAATTTGTCTGACTACAACAGGTTTAGCTTTTGTGTATGACATTTCACCTTAAATTTGTGCATTTAAAAATGTTATAAAGAAGCACGACAGATGTGCAATGATATATAGTTACTCAGTGCACCTTAAAAGATGGATTTAGATTACATTTAACAGTATTCAATATAAAAATGAAGGGCAGAGCAATTCGGAAGTAGTACTAATGGACAACATGTAATTTACACTTATGCCATGCACTTTGTCATTCTATTTGTAATAAATTAAACCTGTAATAGTTCCAACACGGACATTGTAATGCAGATTATTACAGAATATTCATTAATAACAGCACATACCTGGTGCCTTTGTTAGAGATACGCCATCCACCTTCACCTATGCCCCTCTTTATCCTCCTCTATCTCTCTCCCTCTCCATCTTCTCTTAACTCATCTTCCCCCCAATCCTACCCTTCTATCAGTCCATGACCATTACGCTCATAAATCAATATTGACGACCCATCATGCGAAGAATGAATTACGGGACTGTGGATGGCTATAGTCATGTGACCACCGGGTCTTACATTATGTTTCAGCCATTTAGTTGACGCCATTATGCATGGAGACCTGGAATGAAGTCCTTTCAATGCGAGGCAGAGGAAGGAGACACATTACGGTCTTTAAAAGCACTTCATTGCTGTTTCTCTTCAACTGATAATAAACGAGGTGTGAAAGAAATGAATAGGCCGGTTGGCGATGCAAAGCAGATACCGCAGCTCTTAACAAGAAGTTTCATACAAACACTCACCCACACGTTCACGCAGGGGGAATATGATCGATGCTTCATTTTGAGTGTTCTGATGCATTCACACATCGTGAGTAATCAAAATGATGTCCGATTGAGCTTTTCATAAGGTGTCCATGTATTTAGAGAAGATTTACAGTCTTCTGGTGTGCTTATCTGCAGAACTGAGGGACGAGGCCTGTGCTTAAGCCTCTAAATGAAAATATGTGGGCTGCTAAGAGAACCAATCGGAGAAGTGCTTTCATTGCCCTCTGGCCACTCGTGACCTCTTGACTCTGGCCATGACCCCTCAGGCCAAAGGTTACCCTCAGGGGTCAAAAAAGGATCAGGTCCAAGAGTTGTCGTCATGGAAACCACTAGAGAGAGATGGAGATAGGGAAGTAGAGGAGAGATCTTGGTGCTTGCAGAGGTCCTCTTTGTTTCATCGTCCAGTGGTTTTGTGGCTTTAGGATCCCCCTGCTGGTCAAAAACAGTTGGTTTAAGGCTGAAAAGAGAATTGGAAGCTGGTGTTTTTGTTTTATTCCACTGCCCTGCTATGCAAATTCAGTGGGGGAAAAAGTATTCAGCGCGTCATGTTTTTCTGGGAAAAATATTTTAAAGGAGCTGTTGACTTATGGTCAAACCAGATTTTGGTAAAAATTCAAACAATACAAGCATAAAAATACACAAAACAAAAATAAATCTGAAAAAAATAAGTGTAATAACAATGAAATGACACAAGCAGAAAGTACTGAACTACTGAAATGTATTTAATACTTTATATAAAGCCTTTTTTGGTGCTGGCAGCTTAAAGACGCCTCTCATACAGAGAATGAGGTCATATGAATTGCTCAGGTGTGAGTTTTTCACAGACTGCAACAGAGTGTAAAAATCTTGATCACTCTGTTGGTCTCGTCTATCAAATCTTTATTTTTTATTTCCTATTGGATTCAAGTCAGGTGATTGGCTGGACCATTCTACAGCTTGATTTTCCTTCTCTAAAAGCATTTGAGAGTTTGCTTGGCTGTTTTGGATCATTGTCTTGCTAAAATGTCCACCCTGGTTTCATCTTCATCATCCTGCTAATGTAGATGTTGCACTGAAGCAGCTAATATTACAGTGAGGAAGGACAAAGGTTGCTGAAGAACTACTGAGAGATTTTAGCTGCTGTCTGGGCTTTCACTGCCTTTCTACATCCCCCTTTCTTCATGTGTTCAAGTTTTCCTGTGTCATATAATAATTTATAAACTAATTAGTATTGTTTTCTTTGTATAAATAGATTTTTTTTGTTGTTACCAACATCTGGTGAAAATTTCAAGTCAAGAGCACATTAAAAAACAACATAGGCTCATTCTGAAAACGTAGCTTTATATTTTTCTGGAGATCGTGAATTATGTAGCTACGTATGGCTGCATTTTGTCTTTCAAACAAACGCTACGGGGCGGTATGGCACTGTTCCTTTTTTTGCTAACCAGCTGACCGCTTATCTGCATGTGGACGGCTTTCCCGCAGTTACCAGTTCGACATGTGCATCGGCAGACTTGAGATGCAGAGCGGAGTTGACCACGACGATGGGGTTCGAGTCTGGTGAAGAACGGTTTCAGAAAGCAGGTAAGACAAGTAAATAACAGTGTGAGAATGTAAAAATCAGAGTTTTTTCCTTTTTCTGGATTGTAAGGGGGTGGGCGGGTCAATCTGTGCTTTTAAAAATGCTATTGGTTGGGTTTAGGGAAGGGGGAGGGTGGGTAAATCAGTCAGTTGGTCAGTAAGTCGATGAGTTAGTCAACAGCGGCCTCTGGTGGATTTACGTGAGAAGAGCAGACATGAATGGCACTCGCGAGAGAAATTTGAGATCTCGAAAAGTGTACACAGCGGCCTTTGATGGAATCGCAAAAACTGCAAAAAAAAAACAAAAAACGTAGCTACTGGGACGCATTGTACTCTCTCTAGAAACGTATATAGGAGTACGTAATCAGAATGAGCTTGGGTTGTTTTCTGAGAAAAATTGCGTGTTCAATACTTATTTCCCCCACTGTATTCGAAGTCTTAAAATGTATATAAAATAATGGTGTTAAAAAATTAAACTAATTAAAAATTGGGTTTGGTTTGTCCATATTCTACCCAAATTTCAGTTGAAACAAGCCAATATTTTTAGAGGATAAATGATTAGATTAATCTGTTTTGTCTTTATATTAAAAAATCTTTCTTATTTATTGGCAATCAATTCCAAGCATTTCCCTTTTTAAATGTCACTTGGAGTTAAAATTAAATCATCAGCAAGCACAAATAATTAGGTGTCCAATTATAATTGATCAAGTAGTTGAAATCATCTTATTTTTCATCTTATTATGCAGTGCAGATAAATGCTATTTCCTGTGAACCCTTTTTTCTGAAAATGAACCATGGTTTTGTTATAGTAAATGTGCAGTTAAATGTTTATTGTTAAACTGATGTTTGTGTAGCAAAACTATGGTTGAATTGTAGTTATCATGGGAAATTCTGTCATCCTACTCTCCCTGTCATTTTGCAGCAGTACACAAGAAAATAATTTTAGAAATGTTGGAAACTAGCAGCCATTGGCATGGCATTGTATTTGTTTTTCCTACTATGAAAATCAATGTCAATGGTTAGGATACCAGTTTCAAACATTCATGTTCAAACATTCATGGAACAAATATCTTATTTTGTGTTCAACAGGAAATAATCAGAATAGTTTGAAACCAGTAGAAGATGAGTAAATGTTTTTTTGTTTTTTTGTTTTTGGGATGAACCATCACTTTAACTACATTTTTTTTTTCAATTAACGGCTGATAACCAAGTGGAGTAAATCGTAAATGTACTTAGGCTAAAAACAAGTGTGGTTATGATGATACACTTATAATAAAATAAACGTTATTGCTATCAAATACCATTTTGCAATATAAGCCAGCAATGGCATAATGGTTTCGCTACAGCTAAAATAACTTAAAAATAACCACACACACTCTTCAGTTAAAAATGAGACGGATAAATAAGTCCTGTGTGTTCATTCTCATAAGTAAGCATATTGTGCCACCTAGTGGTTATATTGTGTCTTTTAAAATGTCTGAGAAAGCTGAGAAAGTCCCGTTTAAGAACGTCTATAATGCATATTTAATAATCAAGCTTAATATTTTTAAAGGAAGCCTCTCCAACGCTGATATTAGTATAAATCTCACTGTAACAAATAAATTAGCTTTAAAATCACCTATTTTTTCAGTATCATTCTTTGTGAGTGAGGATTCAGATCCGTTTTAACAGGCAGCCTGAAAAAATCTGATGATCTGGGCTAAGTCTGTCTTAACCAAACTGTGCCGATCCTGAGCCGCCGCAGTTAATCACCAGGTAGCAGAAAGCTTTGGCACCACGAAGGCGTTTGATCAAATCAGCTTTGGAATGCTGAACAGGACTAAAACCGTGGCCAGAATGTTTTGATCGGCCTTTGCCCTACGACTCATCTCTTCTTACCCCACAGTCCGTTAATCAGGCCCATTAATCTCCGCCTCGTCCCGTCCCCTCCCATGTACCTAATTAGATTAAGGGGATCAACACACCAAGCACTGCTCCACCACAGCTTAATGGGGCTGAGGGGACAGGCTTTTGATTAGAGTGAGCATAAAAGAAGGAACAGAAGTCAGTAATGCACGCATATGGGCCTTCGGTAGGGTCAAGATCAGGGGCAGACCTCGAAAATTATTTATGGAATGGCAAGGTTGGCTAACGCTGAAGCAACCATCATTACACTGGATTCATTATCATTCATTAATGTTATACATATACTGCTTCAACAACAACAAAAATATTTAGTTGTAACTTACAAGAAACAATAAGAAAATGTTATGGAGGAGTGACAATCACACAGCAATTCGTAACTTTTTGAATTAGTGGCTAATTCGTACAATTTAGTACATTAGCTTATTTTATCCCCCAATGGCGGTTGGGTTTAGGGGTGGGTTGGGTGCCAAGCCTCTTTTTTAAAATCGTATATATTTTCATACAACTGAACTTGTACGCATTCGTATTAATTGGGTTTATGTACACAGCCTGTAATTTCAGTCAGCCAGCCCCAGGGCTTCCGGTTAATTGTCATCACATAAAAAATTGCAGCAGTTAATATCTGAATTCTTAAAAAAAAAACAGCGATCTTCACTGCCTGGTTGAGATACGATATGAAGTGAGTATCAAATCGTATTGTATCATATCGTGGGTATCTTCTTGTTTCAGACCAAACAAGAAGCGCTGCATTACATTTTATTTTTCCACATCTTGTCATTAAAATATGGAAATAAATTTTTCCCCAGTATTTTCAATGGAGTTTTTGCGCTAGCCTGCTGCTAATGGCGGCGTCTGCGATTAAACGGTTTTTCATCTCTTTTTACGATTTAACAACTAAATGGATGCTTAAGTCTATTTAACCGATTATATTTGAATTACATTACAACATTGATGCTGTAAAAGGAACTTTATGAAATTGAAAATAGTCACATAAAGCTCTCACCGGAAGTTCATCATTGGCTGAAAAACACTATCTGTGCATATAGTCTGTTAGCCACTAAACCAAGGGTGACCAAACTCTTGGTTGACCTACAGTATCAAGCTATCCCATGAAAGGCTAAAAAACAAATCTCATTGATAGCGTGGACCGAAGATAAATATACCAGACTACAGACTATGTTACATTAAATTTGCCATGGGTAATTTCCTAATTTATGCCCTAATATTTAAAAATAAATAGAAAACATGACTTTGAATCATCGCCGGGTGACCGTTATATACATTTTAAACTTTATTTGATTATTTGACACCATTTAAATTCAAATGTTTAATTTCAGTAAGCTGTTTTGTAGCTTAACAATAAACAAACAAATAAAAGGTTACAACAAACTTGAAATGACAATATCTAAACCATTCCCATCATTCTCCCTCTCTTCTCAGATGGTATGGTGGGCCAAATCAAAAGTTACCATGGGCCAACTTTGACCCACGAACCCTAGTTTGGGCATCTCTGCACTAAACTGACAAAATGTATGTCTGATGGTCTGATGTTTGAGAAAATACTTTAGGTTAGTAACTTTATCAATTAATTTACTGTTGTTGTTTTTTTTATTTTTTTATATTTGTACATTTTTAAACTGAATTGTACCATGTGTCCTATGATGTGACATAGCAAAATTAAGAAAAACAACACTTAATCAATATAAATAGCATGAGAGAGTTTTATCTTCAATGATAGACACTTACCTTCATAATGTTATTTTTCATTCATTCATTTTCCTTCGGCTTAGTCCCTTTATTAATCAGGGGTCACCACAGTGGAATAAACCGCCAACTTATCCTGCATATGTTTTACACGGTGGATGCCCTTCCGGCTGCAACCCAGTACTGGTAAACATCCATACACACTCATTCACACACATACACTACGGCCAATTTAGTTTATTCAATTCACCTTTAGCATGCCTTTGGACTGTGGGGGAAACCGGAGCACCCAGAGGAAACCCACGCCAACACTAGGAGAACATGCAAACTCCACACAGAATTACCAACTGACCCAGTCAGGACTCGAACTAGCGATCTTCTTTTTGAGAAGCGACAGTGCTAACCACAGAGCCACAATGTTGCCCTATAGCCCTTTAGACTTTACACACCTGAAACTTGTCTATAGCACTTATTCACTGCTGCTCTTATAGTTGTGTGAATTGCTTCCTTGTCCTCATTTGTAAGTCGCTTTGGATAAAAGCGTCTGCTAAATGACTAAATGTAAATGTATAGTGCTATTTGTTTTACATAAAATTATGAATTTATTTTTTCTCTATGAATTGTTAGACATTTTCATTAAACAGAGGATTACACATCAAAGTGTAACAAAACTTAATTATATATTGGTTCCAAAAAAAAGTTAAATATGTAAACATTTAAGACAAAATAATTAACAGGTGCACGTCATGAGCTACACAGGGGGCATTTCAGTCATGACATGTATCAAGTTTCAGTGTTTTTAAGAAATATATGGATAAAAGATTTACTAAAATACCCTTAAGCAATAATAACTTTGCTTAAGACAGTCACACTCTAAGATTTGGATAAAAAATGTAATAAAAAAGTAGTTTTTACAACAACATGGCAGACTTTACTGCATTTTAAATGATGTCAGTATTAATTATATTAATTTGTGTCATGATTAAACACTGAAAATGCGACCTCACGTCAGAAGTCCGTGTGGTAATTTTGCAGTGATGCAAAGTCTTTACAGTGATGCGCAGCGCATCCCTGATGTAAATCGGTTGAGGAAGCAGTTTTATATATATATTTAGTACACTGGGTTACCAGTGCTAGGATGGTAATGCTTTTTCTTAGGGTGGACCCCGTACCACCCCATTAGATCTGCCCCTGATCAAGATTGGTGTTTGTAAAGGAAAGAGATAGAGCGAGAGAGAGACAGAGAGAGAGAGAGAGAGAGTGCAAAGTGCAACCTGTTCAACAGCTTGTATCTTATAAGCATAAGGCGCGCATATGCAAGAGAATTAACGTCCTAAAGCTGTCAAAGGCAAGAGGATTTAATGCCGAGGACCATTCATGGGAATTAAGCAAATTAATGCAAAGAAAAGAAAGATTTGGTTAAGAAATTTTAATTAGAAGGCTTTGTAACTGTGAAGGCTTTCCCACTCCTCACTCCCATAATGTATAATTAGCTGTTTTCATGTTACAATAAAATATATAGAAGGATAATAACAATCCACTCTTTAAATAAATTGTTAAATAATATTAATAATAAATACTATTTATACATTTTATAAATATAAATGTATTTTACAATAAAATATTGTGAAGTGATATTTAAATTTAGACCTGTTATCTACGTGAATATATTTTAAAATGTCATTATTTATTCTACTGATTCAAAATGGATCCTTCAGAATTCATCTTAATAGTAGTAGTAGTAGCAGTAGTAGTAGTAATAATATTAACTAGAAAAGTAAAGTTTGTAGACAAACTTTATGGTGGCTTGAGAAAGCCTCGTCTGAAAGTTTGAAGTAGTTTCTATGAAGTTTGAAACAGTTGGCATAGATAAGTACAGTACATATGTGTTCGCTGTTTCTAGTATGGATTGGGATGTTTCTTTCTTGGTGGTGCTTGGGTGCTCTGAGTGGTTGATAAGGTGTTGCATAAATTAGCATGTTTCTAGTGTAATCTAGCATGTTGTTAGCATGAATTTAGTATAAATTAGCGTGTTGCTAGTATGTTTATAGTATAAATTAGCATGTTGCTAGTATGTATGTCCTTAGTATGGATTGGTATGTTGTTGATATGAATTGGTTTGTTGTTAATATGTCCAATGTAAAGTCAATGACAGTTTTTTATAATGGAAGTCTATGGGACAGTTGCTAGGGTGCCGTAAGTGGTTGCTAGGGTGTGGCTAGTAAATTGAAAGGTGATCAGTGATTGGCTGATAAGTAGTTTGAGTTAAATGAGCCCAGCCTTAAGTCTGCAGGACAGTCTGGCACAAATTATGAGGTCACAAAGTTTGGTCCAATGTTAAGTCATGTTCTGATTCATAGTATGAATTGCATGACACGAAATAACCCAGGTTTAAAAAAATAAGTAAGGTCTACTGTTTCCTCACACTTAGTTGATTGTAAACTTTGATGAATTTCTTTCTTATGTTGAACACAAAACAAGAATTTTGTCTTGTGTTGGAAAACAACATATTCAGAAAAAAGCAGCCATTGACATCCATTTTAAGTACAAAAAAAAAACAAGTAAAGTCAATGGCTGTTTTTCCATTCTTCAACATTCTTTAAAATATCTTCTTTTGTGTTCAACAGATGACAGAAATCCTAACAGGTTTGCTACAAGTGAAGGATGAGTAAATGACAGGATTTTTGGGTGAACTATTCCATTTCAAAACACCTAATGTAAATTATAGATATAAACAGGGTCAAAAATCTGAACTCTCCAGATGATTATATGAGTGACTTTGTACATCTTCATCTTTTGGAAAGTGAGGTGAGACATTCTCCAGAAGCTGCTATAGATGCGTCAGAAGGGATGTAAGCTGAAATCATGTTTTAGCCTCTAATTATTCTGTCCAGATGTCCCATATTAGCACACGACCCTCTTGTACAGTTTTTGAGGCTTCATCACGGCCCACACTCGACTGCCGTGTAGGTCTTCACCCGAGGAACGCTTACCAGATTATGCTGTGTGATAAGCTTCCTATTTTTCGAAACTGCATGGAGATTTATGGGATTATCTGGGTACTTATCCCGGAGTCGGCTTCGGGCAGCCTGCCGAAATCTCTTAGGACTAAAGATTTGGCTTCTGAGCTCTTCTGTCTAATTATTATCTGGAGTGGCCGCATCCGTGAGGAATGTGTTCACTTTTTTTACACCAATGCATTATGTGTTTGCAAAGTGAAGCTCACACTCGCTGGGAAATTAAAAGGTGTTATTGTATTACTGTACTTAATAATTTGTTATGTTGCAGATTTTACGGTAACCTTATTTCACACCGTTTTCGTATATCTGTTTAAGCACACTGGATTTTTTTCATCATCCTTATGGACCTCATTAGTTCAGGCTTTAATTGCACACTGTGGTTTTGTTTATTTTATATTAGGTGGATTAAGGAATATTAAATGTTCAGTGTACTGATTACCCAGTGTGATTACAAGTGTATCTGAAAATATATACACTTATACACTTCATTAGGTACACCTTACTAGTACCGGGTTGGACCTCCTTTTGCCTTCAGAACTGCCTTAATCCTTCATGGCATAGATTTAACAAGGTACTGGAAATATTCCTTAGAGAGTTTGGTCCACATTGACATGATGGCATCACGCAGTTGCTGTAGATTTGTCAGCTGCACATCCATGATGCGACTCTCCCGTTCCACCACATCCCAAAGGTGCTCTATTGGATTGAGATCTGGTGACTGTGGAGGCCATTTGAGTACAGTAAACTTATTGTCAAGAAAAAAGTCTGAGATGATTCGCGCTTTATGACATGGCGCATTATTCTGCAGGAAGTAGCCAACCGAAGATGTGTACACTGTGATAATAAAGTGATGGACCTGGTCAGCAACAATACTCAGGTAGGCTGTGGCGAAAAATCCCAGTAGATCAGCAGTTTCTGAAATACTCAGACCAGCCTGTCTGGTACCAACAACCATGCCATGTTCAAAGTCACTTAAATCACCTTACTTCCCCATTCGAATGCTCGGTTTGAACAGCAGCAGATCATCTTGACCATGTCTAGATGTCTAAAGCTGCAGTCACACCAGAGTTTGTGTGTGCGAAATTCTGTCGTGCGGCGCTGCAAAAAGGGGCGGGATTAAACAAGATCATTAGACATTTAAAAAAGCGAGCGATTGGTCCATGTTTTAAATTTCTGTCCAGAGAGGTCCTGTTTTGATCCTCGATTGGTCTCACGCAGTCAAGTGATGCAATTTCGCAGGTCAGAGTTCACCAAGCTTGAATTTGCTCCGCAGCGACATGCGAAACTTAACGCATGACCCTGCGTTTCCGGTCTGACGCATTTGCGTGCATATGAATGGAAGTCTATGGGAGGAAAAGCCCAGTGTGACCGCAGCTTAAATGCATTAACTTGCTGTCATGTGATTGGCTGATTAGAAATTTGCGCTAACGTGGATTTGGACAGGTGAACCTAATAAAGAGGCTGGTGAGTTATATATATATGTAGGGTTTTTTAAATTTTATTTATGTTTTATTTGTATTTTAGTACGTAAATAAAATGACATTTTTTGCCTTGGTAACTAGGTAATGAAATAAAATGTTTTTTTTGTTTCATTTTTATTTCAGATAAAATAGATAAACGGCGAAGCGGTGGGGTAGTGCTGTCGCCTCACAGCAAGAAGGTTGCTGGTTCGAGCCTCAGCTGGGTCAGTTAGCATTTCTGTGTGGACTTTGCATGTTCTCCCCGTGTTGACGTGGGTTTCCTCCGGGTGATCTGGTTTGCCCCACAAGTCCAAAGACATGCACTAGGGTAAGCTAAAAATTGACCGTAGTGTATGTGTGTGAATGAGTGTGTATGGATGTTTCCCAGTGATGGGTTGCAGCTGGAAGGGCATCCGCTGCGTAAAACATATGCTGGATGAGTTGGCGGTTCATTCTACTGTGGCGACACCGGATTAATAAAGGGACTAAGCTGAAAAGAAAATGAATGAATGAAATAGATAAACATAGTTTACATCAAGAAAAAGCAACAGCACATGATTTGTTTATAATTATCATGTGATGCTCTTCAATGTTACCTGTTGTTTTAACCCTATTTTTACTGCATCTTTAATATCTAATCCTGATATAATGTTTACAATTCATAATCTTTATAAATCATATCCATATATATTATTTTCAAGTGTGAACTCAAAAAAAAATAGGGTTAAAGAGTTAAATGCTCAACGCAGGATGGATTCTGATTGGGTATTATTGTTTTTAAGAAAAAATATATTGAAAGTGATTCCAATGATAACATTGTTCTGTGACAAAAACATTGCAGTTATAGTCTGGACTTTATTTGTTTTTAAAACTTTGTAGCTAGCTAACTTGTATATATAATTCTTGGTGTGAACAGATCAAATAATAATGCAAGCTTTAATAAGAGATTAATGTAAGAGCAAATGCTATGTATGATATGGATTTCTGCTATTAAGTCCTTCGAAAATTGGTGCTGCATCATAACTTGCAGGTTTTTAATAATATGTTGGATGAGTGCTTTGTAACCATATATCACAAATTTTCCCAATAGAATAACTTAGAATTCTTAGGAAAAGACAGCAATTCTTATGAGTGTATGGGTGTTTCTCAGTACTGAGGTGTGGCTGGAAGGGCATCCGTTGCGTAAAAACATATGCTGGAATAGTTGGCGGTTCATTCTGCTGTGGTGACCCCTGATGAATAAGGGAATAAGCTGAAGGTAAATGAATGAAGACAGTAATTCTCATCTATATTTATTGGTTTTCATTTTTACAAACAAATGTGCATATTTAAAATATGGCTTAAATATATGTACAAATTAATTTCCAGCACATGCAGAAATCATTTCAGAGTAGATCTTGTTATATGAGTCCATGAAGGGCCGGTGTGCGTTGTGTCTGAAGTGCAGCCCAGCTCCAGTAGACTCTAGGCGGGAAGCACAATAATGGATGGGACGGTGGGCAACACCAGCACGGTGTCCGTTTCAGGCGGCCCAGGGTTTGGTAATGTGTAGGCAGAGCGAAGGGCAGCTGCCCTGTTACCCTGCGGATCCTTCTCCGAGCTCTCCGCCGGTGGTAGTCCCCATTTGAGAAGTCTTGAAAGTTGGCCGGGTGAATTGCCCAGAAATGACCCTTGCCATTGTCACTGCGACCAGCTTTGATGAAGCACTCGTTTAAAGACAGATTGTGTCTGACACTGTTCCTCCAGTTCTTGTCCTGTTTAAAGAGCAAAGATTAGCAATTATGACTCCTATAAATCTCAAAGGTTTGACATCTAGTAATGAATCTGAGAATTAAAGATCTATATAACGTTATAGATCTAATGTTTGTAAAGGTTCATAGTAATGTACACTCTTAAAAATAAAATGTTCTTTATTGGCATGGAAGGTTCTGTGAATAATCTTATTATCCAAAGAACCTTTCCATTCCACAAGAGATTCTTAATAGTGGAAAGTGTCCTTTAGATCTTCACTTCTTTCTTAGTTCAAAGAAAAATGATTCTTTTAAGAACTAAGGAGTTCTATGGGGAACCAAAACATTTTTTGATTTTTGGTATTTTGCATGTCGTCACTGCAAAGCCCCGTACAGTGAAACATATTTATTTTGTGTATTAGTAGTTAGTTGTTGATGTAAATTTGACTGAAATGTTTATGTTGTGAGTCTTAAATAATTTTACAAATTAAAGTAAAATATTTTGGTAAAAATACAGATTGTCAAATGGTGGAAAATCTAAACGTCAAACTCTGGTTTGGGAGAATATGATCTAAATATATATGACTTTGTAAAATTATCAATTTCAGGTTTCAGTTTTTTATGTTCTGCTTTGCCAGATGAAGCTTGTGATCAACAGGATTAGTAAAATGGTTTGTTGACTTCCAGGGCCCATAGATGCCATATAAGAAACATTTTTGATTCCCAAAAGAACCTTAAAAAGAAGATATTTCTTTTGTGTAAAGTGTAAAGAATGTTTTTAAATCTCAAAGAACCACATTCCACTGTAAAGATCCTTTAGCAAAATAGAAAGCTACATAGATGTTTAAAATGGTTCCTGGAACCAATGATCCCAATAAGGCAGCTTTATGTTTCAAGAAACAATTGATTGGTAATGAATGCAGACTAAAACTACACTAAATAGTACAGTAAGGATATCTTTAACTATGAGAGATTTGTTTAAAATAGCTTTTCCAAACCACAGCTTGCCAACAGAACTCCTTTAGGAAGCTTACGCTCTTAAAGATAAAGGTTCCTATAGAATGTTTATACAGAAATGCTATAGGAGAACCATTTTTGGTTCCTCAAAGAACCTTCCAGTTAACAGTTTCATTTATTGTGAGGAACATTTTGAAGACCCAGTGTATGCTTCTTCACTTTAAAGAACAATGGAAAGTTTCTATGGATGTTAAAGGTTCTTCATAGAACCACTGATGACAATAAATAATCCTTTTAGTTATTAAGTGTCCATAGTTGCTTTAATTAAAGTACAATACCTTGCTTTTGAAGTAAGGATAGTGATCCATGATCCACTGGTAAATGTCACATAGCAGGAGCTTCTTTTCGTCTGAATCCAGGATGGCCATTGAAATGAGGGCAATGTAGGACTGAGCTGGCTTCTCGTCTGTTCCTTCGCTCTTTACGTTTGAGTTCTCGTGATCCTCGTTGTTTTCCTGTTCCTCTGATTTTTCACTGTCCTGTTCTGAGAGAGTTCTTTGTTCAGGTTCATTTACTGTGGTTTGAAAATCCTCTGATGGATTGACATTGTCCTCTGGTTCTGCTCTTCCAGTGTTGCGTCCCTTATTGTACAACAAATAGTCGATGGTAAACTGAAGTCCAAGTTGTTCTCGATTGCTGTGGCACACGTTGTCCTCCATTTCTGTGTTGTTAGAGATCTTTGTTGAAAGTTCAGTTTTTGGATCCAAGTTCATAACATTTTGTACTGTTTTTCCTTGTGCGTTTTGTCTTTTTGAGAAGTGCTGTCTAAGATAAGCCCAACAAACGATTAATTCACCAACAATTGTGACGTCAGTCTTTGAGGCATGCGTGAATCGGGTAAACGGGTAAGTGCATCTCTTAAGATGCGTGTTTGTTCGTTTAGCCACCTGTTCGGACTGATAAACAATAACAACACCAGTTGCGAATCTTCCAAGAAGGGCTCCTCCAGAAAGACTTCCCTCACAATGACCAGTGCATTAACGCCACTTAATTTAAATGCTCTGCATATTCAACTATGTAATTAGCAGCAAAGTGGGGTACAAGAGAGTTAGAGGCAGGGGGTCTCATTGAAGGGGATTATTTTTATTAACCCAAGCAAGTCCTTGTAATTACGAGAGATTATGCAGATTAATGTATACAAATTGTCTCGGCCAGTTGCTGCAGTGATACAACATGACCTCTGGGTGTGCTTATCCTGTTTGGGTCAAGTCTTTGGGACCAAAACAAAAGCTTTTTGTATTTTAGATGTCCATAGTTTAAAAACTGAGTTTTAAAAGTCAGGTTACACATATCAATGTCAAGACGAAGGATTCAAATTTCAAAATTCAAACAATTTTATTCAAATAAAAGTAAATATTAGAGGCTTGGCTACTGTGTAAAAATTGGTGGGCAAAAGAAAAGTATGATGTTCTTCACATCAATACAAGGTAGTCTTATTGGAAAAATCACTGAATGTAACTTTAATGTTTGGAATTAGTTAACTGATGCGCCAAATATTGCTAATTTTAAGCTGACTGTAAGAAACCTTTTATGTGATAATTTAAATGGAACTCCCAGTGTGTTAGATTTTTGTTGAGCATTTTCACTGAAACTACACTAAACTGTTACGCTAAAAATATTAAACTTTTCTTTTTTTATTTGTCATTGATCTTTTATTTAGATGTATTCTAAAAACTTGTTTTACATAAGCTCAAATATTAAATCAGTGAGTGTCAAATTAATTAAATAATCATATAAAAACCAGTTTTCAAATGGATTTTAATCATAAGTCAGAATTTATGAAATTATAATGGTGTATGTAATAGACATTATACATAGGCCAATATAAAAAATCAGGAGAACACTTGAAAGTTCTCAGTTTCTGGATTTAATGGATGTAGTAGGTACAGTGTTTTAGTAAAATGTCAACATTTGTTTACTTCTATAACGGTAATGTCTTTAAAATATTATTTAAAAATCTCAATTTAAAATATTGTCATTTAGGGAATTTATGTTTTCAGAAAATGAGGATTGGTCAAAATAACAAACATTTTATTCTGTTGTAACTGGTAATCATGGTTATTCCACTAAATATTGAAGGTAAAACATTGTTCTTGTGTTGCCTAAAACTTAATATAAAGATGCCTGAAAATATGGCTGCTGTTTGTTATTTTATTTAAAAAGTGCTCTAAATTACGACATTTTTATTTTATTTTTTTAAACATTCTCTTTATTATATTTTTTACATTAGTACAAATGATAACTTTAACACAGCTGAAGTCTGAATAATTAGCCCCCCTGAATTATTAGCCCCCCAGTTTATTTTTTCCCCAATTTCTGTTTAACGGAGAGTAGATTTTTTCAACACATTTCTAAACATAAAAGTTTTAATAACTTATTTATAATAACTGATTTCTTTTTGCCATGATGACAGTAAATAATATTTGACTAGATGTTTTTCAAGACACTTCTATACAGCTTAAAGGGACATTTAAAGGCTTAACTAGGTTAATTAGGTAAAAATTTCTTGCTCTGTTAAACATCATTTGGAAAATACTTAAAAAAGAAAAAAATTAAAGTTGGTTTAATAATTCTGATTTCAACTGTATGTACTCTTTTTTTTTCTTTTAAACAAAAATTTGTAACATCTTGTTAATGTATATGTATAACAGAAATAAAAATACAGAGAAAAGTGGGAGGAAGAGGAAAAAGAAAGAAAAAAGAAAAGATATAAGTAAATAAGGGGTGTGTGTGTGGGGGGGGGGGGGGGGGGGGGGGGGGGGGCGCTTGAGGTGTTTCAATCACTGCTCTCTTGTTAAAGTACTCAATAAATAGATTCCATTTTACATGGAAATTCTTAGTTTTATTTTTCAAGGGAAAGTCTGAGCTTCTTAAGTTGCAGGCAAGACATGACATTTTTTTATCAATGTGGAGCAACGGGAGTTTCCAATTCAGTAAAATCCTGCCAAAAGGGTTATAAATCTAATCACTGTATGTTGATTTTTAGATAATTCTGCATCATCACTGACACCAAACTTAGCTACATTTTTATTTGAACATTTTATTTTAAAACATTTTAAAAGGTAAGAGACTTCTCAACCGGCAAGAATACACGTGTACTTAAATATGTTTAAAACGAAACACGTATCGTCGAGTTAAGTCGTCGAGTTAAGTTTATCGTGATTCAACCATGCTGCTCCTACAGGTGCTGGTGCTAATTTTACAAACTATTTTGAGATTTAAGACTCACAGTCCGCACAGGACATTGCATAACAGCACAGCACGTAACAGTAGTGAGATGGGATTTATTAATTCTTTCTGTGTCGGCACGCAGAAACATTTCTATTTAACATTATAAAATGTACACTTTTAGTTCATTACCTTGAGTCATCTCATCATAGATGTGAATAAGCAACTTGTGTTGGTTTCAGATTATCCAAACGAGTACCCTAAAAGACTTTTAGTTCAAAGTCAATTAGTTCATTATAGGATTGGATTACATGTGAAACTGTCTTCCTGTTAGTCCACTGTTAGTGTGGTTGTTTGCCTGTTGTTGACCTGACACTGGGATGCAGTGTGTCTCCATAGGTAGGAGAGCTGGAGAATTTAGATATGTGGGCTACAGCCTATCTATGTGACTCACACGCATATTTGACTTAAAATAACTACAAGAACCTCTCTATGTGCCAAATATCAGTTCTGTGATGCACAAATTCTGAAAAATTTTAGCTGAAAATGATAATTAGGGCTGCACAAATTGTAAAAAATCTAACATTAGAATCAGAATCAGAATCAGTTTTATTGCCAAGTGTGCTTCACACACACAAGGAATTTGTTTTGGCTACAGAAGCTTCCAGTGTACATAAATTGACAAGTGACAACACAAAATAAATCTGAAAAAATAAAATAATAATAATAAAAAATGATGAACATTAAACAGATGCGGTTAGTCAAGAAACCTGGATGTTGAGTTGTATGTACAGATTGTTATAAATATACAGGTTGTAAGGTGCTGTGTACAAGTGCGAATGTAGAAAGTATTGCGTTGTATATTGATATAAGGTGCTGTGTACAAGTGCGTATGAGAAAGTATTGCACATATTTATTGCACAGTAGGGGAATATTTAACTGTTCATAAGGTAGACAGCCTGAGGAAAGAAACTTTTCCTGTGTCTGGCTGTTTTTGTGCTTGGTGCTCTGAAGCGCCGACCAGACGGTAACAGTTCGATCAGGTAGTGTGCTGGGTGTGAGGGGTCCAGAGTGATTTTGAGAGCCCTTTTACTCACTCTGGAAGAGTACAGTTCTTGAAGTGTAGGAAGGGTAGTGCCAGTGATTCGTTCAGCAGTCCGGACTATTCGCTGTAGTCTACGGAGGTCGGTTACATTGTGGTCGGTAACATTGTGATGTTTTGTTATTCTGCAATATCCAGTTAGTTAGAATTATTAGGCCACCTTTGAATTTTTTTTTTCTTTTTTAAATATTTCCCAAATAATGTTATTATAATTATTTCGGCAAGAATAAAAGCAGTTTTTAATTTTTTAAAAAACATTTTTAGGTCAAAATTATTAGCCTCTTTAGGCTATATATTTTTTGACAGTCTACAGAACAAACCATCGTTATACAATAACTTGCCTAATTACCCTAACCTGCCTAGTTGACCTAATTAACCTAGTTAAGCCTTTAAATGTCACTTTAAGCTGTATAGAAGGGTCTAGAAAAATATCTAGTCAAATATTATTTACTATCATCATGGCAAAGATAAAATAAATCAGTTATTAGAAATGAGTTATTAAAACTATTATGTTTAGAAATGTGTTGAAAAAAATCTGCTCTCCGTTAAACAGAAATTGGGGAAAAAATAAACAGGGGGGCTAATAATTCTGACTTCAACTGTATATTGTGATGTGACTACAATTTCACCAAATAAATTGAATATTTCTATTTGGAAAAATATATATAATTTTTTATTAATTGTGATCATTCTGTAGAGACGTACATCTGCATTAAATATTATAAACAATCCACAAACATAGATAAATACAATAAAGAGGAAAAAAACACAATTGAAATAAACAGTGTTTTATTCTTTTTTGAGTCTACTCATATTCAGGAACAGCAATTGAATAATAAAAATAATTCAATAGATTAATCGTTAATAAAGTTACAAACTTTATACAGTCACAGAGCTCAAAAACCCATGTATATTTTGCATATTGCATGTTCTGCGATTGCGAATGATCACATTGTGATATCGATGCTGAAATGATATATTAAGCAGCCCTAAGGGTAATCCATTCTAATTAAAATTTCATGTTGCAAAATAAATATTAGCTATTTTTGTATATTGTCAGTTTTGGCATCATGGTATTATACTTTTTATTTGGTTATTAGTTTATTTAATTAAATTTTCTTGCATTAATGTTTGGTATAGAATATTGCTGAATTGCTGAATCACCTTAAATTTACACAGCATTGCGCTCTTTAGAACTCAAAACTTAAATGATCTCTCACATAACCTGACATTTTATGTGTATGCATAATTTAGGGGTGGCATGTTGGCTCAGTGGTTAGCACTGTCGCCTCACCACAAGAAAGTCACAGGTTCAAGTTCCGTCTGGGCATATTTGTGTTTGCATGTTCTCCCCGTGTGAGTTTGCTCCAGTTTCCCCCACAGTCCGAAGACATGTGCTATAGGTGAATTGAGTAAGCTAAATTGTCCTTTGTGTAGGAGAGTGTGTGTGAATGAGTGTGCATGTGTGTTTAGCAGTACTGAGTTGCGGCTGGAAGGGCATTCGCTGCGTAAAACATATGTTGGAATAGTTGGTGGTTCATTCCACTGTGGCGGAAATAGAGACTAAACCAAAGAAAATGAATGAAATAATGCACAATTTGTTAATGTTGACTGAAAGGTATGAAAATTAATACATATTTCAAGTTGAAAATGTAATTTTTCCATGCAACCAGAATAGTTCTTATGGGTTTTACTCTGTGGTTTTAATTTAATGAGTGAAATAAGGCTTGTGGTGAATATACATTTACAATACTTTAACTGACTTTAATATTATAAAACTGTTTTAATATTCACCTCTGTATTTTTCCTAAAGCTGTTAAGATCCCTTATAGGGAGTGAGTTTGCATGTTTTTGTTGTTGTTGTTGTTGTTGTTGTTGTTGTAGGAAAACCAGGGAATACAATCACTGTCAATTTGCAGCTGCAGGTCAAGGTTTTAAATGCACCCTGGTGGTTATGTATATTTATGTGTTATGTATAGTTCTAGATAGTTCACCCCAAAAAATTTACTTTACTCACCCTCATTTGGATCCATACCTTTATGCATTTCGTTGTTGTGTTAAACATAAAAAGAAAATATTTACAGAAATATTAGTAGCAATATTGGAATCTGTAACTGAAACATGACAGCTGATTTCCACAGAAGGAAAAGGGTATTATGGAAGTCAATTGCCACCTGTTTACAACATTCTTCAAAATATCTTCTTTTGTGTTCAACAGAAGAAGAAAAATATAAACTCATTAATAAACAGGTTTGGAACAATTGTAGGTTGAGTAAATTATAAGCCTAATTTATGAATGGATTATCTCTATAATTGAACCAAACCTGTTTTTCCTTCAGAGAGAAAGAAAGAAAGAGCTTTATTGCCAGGTATGTTCACACATACGAGGAATTTGTTTTCGTGACAGAGCTTCTACAGTGCAACAGGAGAACAGAGACAGGTCAAAAAACAGATAATAAATATATTTAAAAAAAAATACAAGTAAGTAGTGAATGCAAATATACAAATTGACAAGTGTATGTACATGTTTATTACTATATATATGTGCAGCTGTTATGTGCAAATTGGCATGTAAAGTGTGTTGCTAAATAAGTGTATATGTGTATAAAAGTGTATGGCAAGTAGTGATGTTGGTTCCACAATAATAAAATAATCCTTCATCTATATTGCTAGCTTGTGGTTAAGCATTGTATGTTTTCTTTCATTCTTGGCTTTGTAATTATTTTATTTCTCTTAAACTTTTTAAAGATCATCAACACCAGTCGTTTGAATAGATTGCGTGTAAAGACTTTCAAAGGTTAACTGTTAGACAACAGCGCCATCCACTGTGAGAAAAAGGGAAATAATAAGGTATAGTTGAAGAATGTCTTCAACCGGTATTAAAAATCTGTCATTTATTAGTTATCTTTATGCTCTTAAAACTTCACTTTCTTACTTAAGTAAAACACAAACAGGGATAAATAACCTTAGTCACCCTTAACTTTCAATGTATTTTTTTCTCAATGAAAGTGAATAGTTAATTTAGCTGTAATTCTGCAAAACATCTCAATGTGTGCCTCAAAAAATGAAGTTATTTATATGTTTTTTGGGTGAATAAATTAAAACATACTTCAACACACTACACTTTCAACATTTATAACCAAAACAGTAGGAGAATTATACTGTGAACTGAAGATACAGGCTCATTATGATAACCGTATAATTTTATGTATATTTTTGTATGCATATTGTATTAACCTTTGGTTTATTAACGTGTGCAAAGTTCAATGTATCTGTTTTGATTTCTTCAGCTGCCTTGCTCGTCGGATTTTTACCCCAGTAAACTGCTTCAAACATTCCCCTCCCCCACCACATACAATAAAGGAAAACACGAGATGGAGTTTCCTCGGGATTGTGGATTCAGTCTCGTGCGGATTCTTCCATCTGGTTCATCCAGCTGCCCTCAATTAACTAATGTGTTTGTTGATTTGTATTTAACAACACTTTAAAAACACAATATGCTTGTGAATGTGTCTGTGAGTCGTTTTAGTAAGCTTCTGTGTTCGTTTTCGGGCCGAAATTACACAAAGCATTCAGTCCTCAATATCACGGCTTTTTGCAACCTACGAAGTGGATTTTTCTGTGCGGAATGGATCGGATGGAGCCATGCGCTCCCCTTCCATTTGTCGCGGGAAACCCACCTCTTACATCACATCTGACTGCAAAATGCAATGTGCTTTCGCTCTCACACCAGACTATTAAAGTGGGCAAATCAGGCTGTGAAGTTAAGGCGACGGTGGGTAGGTTTACAAGAACCAGAGGCCTATCAGAAAGGGTAGACCTTGCTTCAAGTTCTCTTTTTTTGACCGCACTGTCCCTTTTAAAGCTCGTCGTCACGCCTCTTTGCAAACAGCCCCGCCTATTTATGGACAATACGCGGCGTTGATTGGACACTGGCGGCGGTCATCGAACGCCTTCTCGGCTTCTCATTGGCTCACAGCTGCCTTTCGCTTCAGGCTCTCGCGGGGCTGCTGTGCGAAGATGGCGGCCGAACTGGTAGAAGCGATGGTGAGTAGAAGAGATTTGTAAAAATAGTGGTAATAAAAGCAGCCAGGTGATCCAAAGGCGGTGGTTACGGAAGCAACACGAGTTTAGTTTTATACTGTGGTGTTTTATTCCCACACAGGACAAGTGACAGTCTGTAAAGTCTCTTGGCAATTTGTGTGTATGTGAATGACTGTGTCTTAAAAGCCAGGGAAGTATCTGTATAGCCAGCATATTTGGCGCGTTTTAACGTTCGATACAATTTTTTGAACGTTCTGAATGTATATTTGATGTTTTAAAAACAGTCTGGATAGACAGCCCACCGGGCTTTTTAGACACCGCTAGTGTGTCTGTGCGCGCGCGTGAGGGCGCGCTGCCTGTGGAAATGAATGATTGAGTCTGCACAATACAGAACAACAAAACCGACTATTCTACTCATAAACAAAACCACAACTGCATTATTTCAATGTAGCTGTAAAACACACACCCGTTTGCCACTAACATGTCAATGTGTAGATTTGTTGTCACATGCATTACTGATCCATGTGGGCTGATGACAATATGTATGTCTTCTCGTTTGTGTAGTAACTTACTGCTGGGCATCAAGCAGTTGCGTTCACTCTTGCATCCATTACTGTTTATGAATATATTAATATTTTTATGGATAACCTAATTGGTTTACCTTGTTTTGCAGAGCTGATTTCTGTGTAATGTTTATATGGGGGCATCATTGGCCTGCATTGGTTCAGTCAGGGTAAACATGAGGTGGATGTTTAGACGTAGTTTAGACACCGACATTGGCAAGTCAAGTCGATGTTTGTTTTATAAACAACTTTTAGAAAAGTAATGAAGCTTTGTTAAAAGTATCACTAGTAGATACATTGATCTGAAGCAACCTTATGTAAACATGTTGTAAGGGAATGATCTAAGGTTGCAGTCTAGTGTTTAAAAAAAATTAAACTTGCACTTTGCAGCCCCTTCTCACAAGCTTGCTTTTTAGACACTTAACACACAGGTGTTTTATAAATAAACGGCAAAACACAAAGTTTTTAGTCACAAACTGAGTTGAGTATTTTTACAGCAAAATTAACATTTTTTTAACTGCGATTTTAAACATTTTAATCTGAATGAATTGCTGACAGTGTATCTTTTACAAATAATGAGCAGAATCACTTGCGTTTGTGTCCGATGTTTTCTAATATTTTAATCATTGCACTACCACTACAAAAATAAATGGCTAAATGTCCAGCCACGTAAAACTAAGACCTAACTATAACAGAATATTTTGCAGAAAACAGAATTTCTCTGTACTCTTTTTCTTAGATGGTCTTTGATGTAAAACTTGATATATTTTGACTGAACTTTAACAACAAACTATTAAAATCAATTTGAACAAATCAGCCCAAAACAAAGTGTTTTCATGTTTAAAATAGTAAGGTGTTAACGTTAAAGCACTGCAGTGTAAAGCATTATATAAACATAAGGTAAATTTAAGTGTCTGAAGTGCAAATATCCACATCAGCATTATCAGATTCAATGTCTTATAAATTCACATTTTTTAATATTTGATGTGCATAGGCCACCACTTTATGGGCATTGTTGTTATATTTGGTGAATCTAATCCTCAGCCTTTTGGATTACAACCCAGATTTCAAACTCTGTGCTGCATTTTTTTTTTATGCTAATCCCAACTTTTTATAATGAATTTCTTTTCTGATTCCACTTGTTTATGTTTTCCCCCAGAATATGGTGAAGAGTTTTCGGGTGTCTGATCTGCAGACACTGCTGGCCTCAATGGGCCGCAGTAAAAGTGGTTTAAAGCAAGATTTAGTGGGAAGAGCTCTTCGTCTTGTGCAGACCGAATACAGTCCAGAGTTGCTAAAAAACGTCCGGCAGCTCTATGAGACGCGCTTCCCCAAAGCCTCGGCCTGGCTGGCTGCCCGACGCCCAGAGACCGTGCCCGTAAACTACCCTGCCCTCAACTCTTCGCCCAGAGGCACGGGCCAGGGCACAGACTACCTCAACGGCATCCCCAAACCAGTCCCACCTCCTGCAGCCGAAGTCAAACTGGTGCCCCTGCCATTCTATCACAATCTAGAAACATTGCTGCCACCCACAGAACTCAGTAAGTCCTATTAGCATGCAGATATGATCGAATGATTATAAAAGGTGCATCAAGTTGATGGGGATGTCAATATCAATTTTTATTTCTTTTTTTTTCCCTCAGTTGCTCAGAATAGCGAGAAGCTGCAAGAGAGTCAGTGTGTTTTTGAATTAACACCAAACCAAGTGGATCAGATCCGGAACTCTAGGTAAGAAAATGCAGTCATCTTGTGACCTGATGATAGCTGCTAATAGTACTGAAATTGAGGTGTAATGTTAATGTGCACATAATAAAATTGAATGGGGGGGAAATTAGTAGGCTTTAGTAGAATGAATGGATGCAACGCCCAACATCACGTTTCAACAATTATTTTCACATTTTCATGAATCCGTTATTCTGGCTACATTTATAATTACTCATTATGACTCCATAATAAGGGTGTAACAGGACAGTTTAATGCAATTTTTAAATAATTTTTTTGTAACTGAGTAAAACACATTTATATAATTCTAGATAGATGGATAAGATGTATGCCCTGTGTGAAAAACGGTTTATCCCCCTTTAAAACATATCTTAACTCTGGTTTATCACACTTAGGGTTTAGTTTCTCTAGCCACACCCAGGCCTGATTACTGCCACACCTGTTCACAATTAAGAGATCACATAAATATGACCTGCCTAACAAAGTCAAGTAGACCAAAAGATCATCATAAGCTGAACATCATGCAGAAATTCAAAAAACAATTAATAGAGATCTGTTAGTCTGAAAAAAAGGTTATAAAACCATTTCTAAGGCTTTGGGACTATAGTGAACCACAGTGAGTCTACAAATGGCAAAAAATAAATAAATCAGTAATGGCCGGCTGACCAATATTAGCCCTATAGCATAGAGATAATTTAATCAAGAGGTCACAAAAGATCCCACAACAATATCCAAAGAACGGCAGGCCTCACTTGCCTCGGTGAATGTTCATGACTCCACCATAAGAAAGGAACTAGGCAAAAATGGTTTGCACGGCTGAGTTCCAATATGAAAATCACTGCTAAACATCTTCATGATCCCATAACTTCTGGGAAAATACTTTGTTGGTTTACGGGACAAAGGTTGAACTTTTTGGAATGTGTTTGTCTTATTATGTGCGGCATAAAAGTAACACCGCATTTCAGAAAAAGAACAACATACCAACAGTAAAATCTGGTGGTAGTGTAATTGACTTGGCCTGTTTAGATGCTTCAGGTTCTGAAAGACGTCCTTTTAAGAATGGAACCATGAATTCTGGTGTGTACCAAAATGATCTAAAGCACACCAGCAAGTGCACTTCTGAATGGCTGAAGGGGAAAAAAAGAAGACTTTGGAATGGCCTAGTCAAAGTCCTGACCTGAAGCCAATTGAGATATAGCAGCATGACCTTAAAAAGGCAGTTCATGCTCAAATCCTCCAATGTAGCTGAATTACTACAATTCTGCAAAGATGAGTGGGCCAAAATTTCTCCACAGCGCTGTAACAGGTTAGCAAAATTGCTGCCAAGTTATTAGGTTTATAGGGGCAAACACTTTCACGCAGGGCTATGTAATATTGTATTTAGTTTTCCCAATAATAATTAATGAAAACCTTACTTTCAAATCTGCATGATGTGTTTACTTGTTATCTTTGTCTAATATTAAAATTAGTTTGATGATCTGAAACATTAAAATTACAAATCAGTAAGGGGTAAACACTTTTTCACACCACTGTATATGCACATTTTGGGATATTGCATTACAAAATAAAAATAAATAAATGGGGAGACAAAGATTCTGCATCTTAATATGCACGCATGCAGTAAATTAGTGTGCACCTCTTAATATAATAAGAAATTGTGTATTTATGACAAATAAAAAACACGTTTGCACTCAACCATTTGTTTTATGTATACAGTGAACTACGGCCAGGGATGAAGTCAGTACAGGTCGTTCTCAGGTAAATGATTTGGCAAAATCCTCCCGGTAAATCAACTTTTAGTGCCAGAGGCATTTTCTGCACACTAACATGCTCTTTTCTTCTCCCAGAATTTGCTACACAGACTCTATCGGCGTTCAGGAGGACCAGTATCCTCCCAATATTGCTGTGAAAGTGAATCAGTCCTACTGTCATGTACCGGTAAGTGTTGTGAATCTGATTAGGCTGTAAGAGAGAAGAATGCTTTACAGATTGGGATGATCGTAAATCTGAACTGCTTTATATAAATAACTTTTGTTTTAAGCATTTCTCATCATCACATTTAAAATGTTTTGCTGTAAATGTGTTTATTTTGGTTCAGGGTTACTATCCCTCCAATAAACCGGGTGTGGAGCCGCGCCGGCCCTGTCGACCTGTCAACATCACGCCCTGGTTACACCTCTCCACAGTCACTAACAGAGTTACCATCACATGGGGCAACTTTGGGAAGGTATTGAGACGTGTTGATTTTCCACGTGTGTGTTTAGATGCTTGTGCTGTAGCTGACGATGGTGTTTTTATTGTTTTGTGTTTTGCAGCGATACTCTGTGGCAGTGTACTTGGTGAGAGTGTTCACATCTGGAGAGCTCTTCAACCAGCTGAAGCATTGTTCAGTGGAAAATCCTGATCGTTGTCGTGAAAGAAGTACGTTTCATTGCTTTGATATATAATATGTAGTGTCATAATCAGAGGTTAAAGCCTGACATGAAAGTTAAACATTTTTTTTTTTTTTGAAATCAAACAGCTATCTATTGCATCTTTGGACATACTTTTAAAAATGTTATTAATGTATTTAAATGATTTTTAGGTTAACAAGTCTTTAGGTGTTTTGTCTTTATTATAAAATTTTTCTTTAACTTCAATTCATTGGAATATAGTAGCTTACACTGTATTTTTAAACTTGTTTTCATGACGATTTATTGAAATATGGATTACATAAAGACATTGCTTACAGGTTCAGGATACATTAATGAGTTAAAGGGGTAGTTCACCCAAGAATAAAATTGTCATTTTCAGGAAATCTTCTTTTGTGTTCAGCAGAAGAAAGAAACTCTTGAAGATTTTTTTTAAAACCACAAGAGGAAGAGTAGGGGTGTGAACCAACACTGGTCTCACGATTCGGTTACGATTATCATACCATTGATTCGGTTCAATTCGATATCTCGGTGTATTAACGATGCTTTCCATACATATTAGATTTTTTTTTTCTTCACAACACAAGAAATTGTTTTTGCTTAATCTATATATTAATATTTATATATTATTTTTAATACAATTTTGTCCTTTAATACAGCAGTAAGATATATGAACTGGACCTTTAATTTTACCTGCTCAAAGAAAACGCTTATCGCTGGAAAACTCCAATACATGCAGAGAAGACAACATGAGCATTTATAGCAAATGAACGAATGTAAATATTATCCCGCTTGCTTTTTGAGCGCTGTCAAGCAAGGTCTTACACCCCTATGATTGGTCGTTATCTTCACCCGCTCAACAGAAAGAGCTACGATTGGCTTTAGAAATGAAAGCGCTGTTTACAGATGAGTGACATGGGAAGAACAGCTGCGGTTACAGTCTGTATGCGCATAATACGCGGTTATCACAGGTAATCCATAATAAACACAGTCGAGAAAACTTGCACCTCAGGCACGCTCGCATCTGGATCCACAAGTATCGCTTTAACAGCCAAGAGGAGAGGAAAAGTTACCTCATGAGCATGCCAGTGGGTCAAACGTCCAAAGTAAGAGAAAGAAAGGCAGAGATGGATTTTTACAGCATTTCTCCCTAGTAGTGAAATAGCGGCTCGTGTGCTGTACCTTCAGTGTCAATGGAAGACTTTCTAGCAAACTCACAAGCAGTTGAACTGTGCATAATTATCTACCTTTTTAAGTAGTTGGAGCCTTTTATTTACTCGCCCTCGCCTCCTTCGCCATAGTATTCTATTGCGACATTGCGCATATGAGATAAAGGATGTCAGTATGTAATAACCGGTTATATAATTGATATTTTAGGGTGAACTATCTTGTAAATCCAGTGCAAATACTCTTATTAATACTGTTAGTAGGCTGCTGAACTAAAATGTTTTTTTAGAAACTAAACGACTTGCCAGAGATAGTTATGCAGTGATTGCTGTCTTTCCACAGTTGAAACACATAAGTAATTAGACTAGATGTTCATACACTGTTATGTGCTCTAACTAGTAATAAAGAGAAGTGATCATGTTCACTAACTTCTGTTTGAACTGAGGTAGGGATGTCCCGATCTGATATTGAAATCGGAAGTAGGTCTGATATCAGCCCAAAAAAAACTCTTATCGGACTGCGTTAAAAATCTCCGATATAAGCAGTCTCCGTTACAGCTATTCTATCCAACTGCATCCAGAGCCAGCGTGCAAAGCCCACGTGATCACAACTCTGCTTGCTAGCGAAGTAGCAAAGAAAAAGAGCGATGTCAGCCGTGTGGCAGTATTTTTCATTAAAGTCTGAAAAAGACAGCGTGGCTCAGTGCAACACTTGTCATACTCAAGTTTCCCGGGGTGGAACAGAACCGGAAAAGTTTAATAAATCCAACCTCATCGCGCATTTGAAGCAGCATCAACTCTGCATGAGGACTTTCACAAGACCCCACCGTGTTAAAGAAACAATCCTCTGGCAACTTCAAGCAATCAACGCTGCCTGAAACCCTCGCAAAGCATAACAAATTCCATCGTAAGAACAATTGTTTACATCACTGGAGAACCAACCAAGTTCGACTACCCACCCTGGCAACAACAGCAGCTAAGTTCCTTTGTGCTCCCTGAACAAGTGTTGAGAGCGAAAGGCTCTTTAGCACAGCATCAATTATTGTTGAGGAGCATAGGATCAGACTCACTGCTCAGCATGCAGAACTGCTTATCTTCTTAAATCTCCACATCATGCTCGGACTGCAGAAAGTTGAGTTGGAGTAGAAGGTTTAGTCATCCTTTTAGTTGGGTATTTGTTTTCTGCGATGTATTAGTTATATTTATTTTGTTTGCACTATTTTTTTTTTTTTTTTTTTTTGTGAATCGTAAATGCAACAATCTCATTCTTTCGGGCAGTGTGTGTGAAATAGAAAAATTGGACACTCAACCTTTAGCAGTTCCGGCTTTCAGCTGTTCCTACCATTTGCTGACAGTAAAAAATAAATAACTGAAACGACCTTTAATTAGTATTTTGCACTTTTAAAAAATAGATTTTTGTTTATTTAATTAAGATATTTCTCAAGGTCTTTATTTATTCTTTAATTCTTTTTTTATATATTCTTATGTAAAAGGTTCACATTTATCCAACCAATAGTTGTTAAATAGTTTTTTTTTTTTTTTTTTTTTTTTTTCATACTGTTGCTGAATTTTGTTCTCAGTTTGAGCTAGCCGTTCATGCATTCCACTCAACGAAATAGGTAAAAGTAAAGTATTCATGATTTGTGCTGATTTTTGTATCGGTTAGTACTGAAGTCTGCAATATCTGTATTGTATCCGAAGTTAAAACGTTGTATTGGGACATCCCTAAACTGAGGCAAATAAACCTTTATCTTTTATGCCACATCAGGGAGTGTCAAAACAGTGTATTTCCTGATAAGATGGTCAAAAAATGTTTTTTTGAAAATGTTCTTATTTAAAGCAACAAAACGCTAATTTTTTGTAATTACTGGGAAAAATATTACATGTAAAAGTTTCTTTTTTTTTTTTGTACACAGTTCAGGACAAGCTGCGCTTTGATCCTGAAAGTGAGATTGCCACTACAGGGCTGCGAGTGTCCCTCATCTGCCCTGTAAGTACCCTGCTGTTGTTTTTTTTTTTGTGGTAGCAATGTAAAAATCAAATGACAGTAGATCTAACAAATGTCTTTTTAAAACAGCTGGTAAAAATGAGAATTGGGGTGCCGTGTCGAGTGCTTACCTGTGCCCACCTGCAATGTTTTGACGCGGTCTTCTTTCTTCAAATGAACGAGAAGAAGCCCACATGGACCTGCCCTGTATGTGACAAACCGGCTCCCTTTGAGCTCCTTACTATCGACGGGTAAACACAATTTTTTTTTAAACTGCTTGCTTTATTTATTTTTTTTTACATATGTTTGATGGTGGTAAAACTTACAGATTATGATCTTTATTCAGGTTGCTGTCCGAGATCCTAAAAGAGACACCAGAGGATGTGGAGGAGATTGAATATTTGACTGATGGCTCATGGAGGCCAATCAGAGACGATAAAGAAAAGGAAAGAGAGCGAGAAAACAGCCGCACGCCTGACTATCCAGTGGTGGATATATGTAAGAAGGGTTTATTTCTTCTGAAATGACATTCGCAATGGACCTTTTTCACATTAAAAGTACTATATGTAGAAAACAATAAAACATGTGCACTTCTATAGGCGTCAGTAATTTAAAAATTAATAATGTGTGGTCATATTCATCTCATTTTGACCATCATTTGACAACTGGAGCTCTTTGTCTGGAGATTTTAAATGATGTTAAGGAATCTACATTACAATACTAAATCATGGGGAGTTTTAGGCATTGTCTTTGCTGTTAATCATGATTTTAAATCGTAATTTTACAAAAGAAGGACAGTTACAAACAGGATTTCTAATAAATAGTAAGGATGCATTTATAGGTACACTTTGCCCATTACTCTATATTTGGAAACTTTTTTTTTTTTTATATGCATGTATGAACTTTTTGGGATTAATTATCTATACTTGTTAGGCTGAAAAAAAAAACACATTTATAAGGGTGTAATGGATCACAGTTGATCCGTGATCTGTAAGGATCACAACCCACAGTTCAGAACGCACGTGACCCGCGTATTAATAACTTTTTTTAACTTGTAGGTTAATTCAACAATTATAACAATTGCAGAGCGATTTGCCTCCCGTGTCATTCAAATCACGTGTATGAAAGCATTTTGGCTTCCCTGTAAAATATAATTATGACGGAAAAAGTTGTGGTGGGACCTACCTAAATGCTTTCTTAGGTTATTAAAGGTGTTTTCTGTCACTGCTTGTTTCGCCTGCATAATGCATTCAGTGCACGATTAAACATTAAAAAGATCGTGATCTCAATTCAAACCAGCATTACAAATGAGAAGTGATAGTGATTTGCATATGTTGAATAATCTTTTGAAGCGCTGCATTCAAATCTGCATTTGATCGAGAGATTCAGTTTTACACTTTTTCAGTGAGTTACAAACAATTAAATAACACAGAAGTACTCGGAAAACTGATATAAACACTGTTTATGGTTAAGATTAAAATCTCCCTTTAATGGAACTTGACGCTGGTGAATGTTGTAGCAATTAAATTGTTTAACCAATAGGTGGCGGCAAACAACCATCAAAATTATGTCACTGAATAGGTTTTCAAAAGTAATACACCTATAATCAAACGTGAACTTTTATGTGATAATCATTGAATCATTCATTGAAAATAAAAATGATCTGTTGTGCAAGATGTTAGATTTCTTTATTTAGCATGATCAGCAACAGTGGCAAAGATCCTTTTCAGTATTGAATATTTTCCTTTTTGTCAGCCAGTTCTTTCTTGATTTTTATTAAAATTACAGGTTCTACGTTCTGTTTAACCAATGGTTTTTGCAGTAATATTTTTGTATAAATGGAAAGCAAATTACATTTCTCCGCCCTTTTTTGCTGACCCAAATGGTCTGAAAAACTGTAGTGTGATCTGAACTGTGAGATTTGTGATCCTTTACACCAGGGGTCACCAAACTTGTTCCTGGAGGGCCGGTGTCCTGTAGATTTTAGCTCCAACTCTAATCAAACACACCTGAACGAGCTAATCAAGGTCTTACTAGGTATACTTGAAACACCCAGCCAGGTGTGTTGAGGCAAGTTGGAGCTAAACCCTGCAGGGACACCGGCCCTTCAGGACCGAGATTGGTGACCCCTGCTTTACACCACTACTAATTTATCGGCTTGGAATATGTAGGACATGTCCCATAAGACCCCTTTTTGATACTTGTGCGTCTTTTTACAAAGTGTAATACTGCTGTTTATTTACAATGGATAAGTGTGCGCACAGCAGGATATTTTGTGAGGGGGTAAAAAAATGTCAATAAAAAGGAGTCCGCATGAAACAAAAGCATTGTTTCCTCCCAATAGTAATGTGTGAGGGGAAAAAAAAGATTTAATCTTATCATGACTTAAATTACTGCAAAAAAATGTGTTTGAATTGGTCCATATCTCTCTTTTTAAAGTGATCTATACAACGTAACTTTCATTCAAGGTGTTCCTGAGGCAAACGGCCACTCCCCAGCACACAGCGGCACAAACCAGACCGGGAAGTCTGGATCGGGAGGTGCGTCGGCAGGAACCGGCAGCACCAGTGGGGGGTCAGGAGGTGGCACTGTGGTGGATCTGACTCTGGACGACTCGTCAGAGGAAGAAGGAGGCGGAGGAGCCGAGGACAGCGAGGAAACAGACGACAGCCAGGACAGCCCCGCTCCTAAACGGGGCAGATACGACTATGACAAAGACCTGGTCACCGCATACTGAGACCGGCGGGACACATAGACTCATTGGGGGGGAGGGGGTTGTAGATGGGATCTGAGCCTTGGAAATTCAAGAAACATGTCCCCATGTCCTCTCCTGAATGCATACACACTCATGCACGCACACAAACATGCACACTCATGCGCTGCAGACCTCTGGAGAAGGCGGGCATTGCATTGACGAACTCTCAGATGCCCCGTAAAGCCATTCCCAATCATTCACTGCATCTTAATACTGTATCCTCCCTTTAAAGGCCATGGAAGAGTTAACACCACCTTCAGTTCTGCTCTGTCATCAAACATTTCCTCTCCACTTGAGTTTCGACAGGTTTAACCATACTGGGCGATTTAAGATCTTGCCAGTTTTCGTTTTATATGAAGCTGTTCAGGCATTGAGAGAAGCCACAGTATCTAAAAAAAAAAAGAAACTTCATTCCTTCAGTTGTGATCATAGAATCTACTCATAGGCGCTTTCTGTTAGTCCTTCACGTAAGATGTTTATATTAACTGTTCGGTGTGATTGGAGATATCACTGACGAATTTCCATCTCTTTCTCTCAATTTTGTTTTTAATTTGTCCACAAAAGTTGACAACCTACCTCAGTCTGACAGCGGACTTGACCAGAGGGTTATTGAAAGGGCGTTGAATCCCCTTACATGATGATTTTGGTTGTGTTTTGTTTTCGATCCCTTTGTTTTTCTTGTGCAGCAACACTGGAGAGGCATCAAGCATTGCTCATTGTTTTGTGCTTGCCCATTTAGGCATCATATTAAAAAGCTATTGACTCGAGCAACGAGTTTCTGGTCAAGTCTGTCGGTCAACTTGCGTGTACTGACTGAATGTGGTGCGCAAATACAGAAGGAATGGAGTTTTGACATCAACAGTCATCGTGAGATGCTAGTCAGCGGGTAAATATTGTATGATAGCTAAGCTAATAATTATAATGTATCGTTTCTGATCATATATTAGGAAAGCACAGGTGTCAGTTTAATTTTGTTGCTTTTATTTTGTTGTGGTTTTGGTCTGCTAAGTCAATGCAGGCTGATAAATCAGGTTTAGGAGAGGACAAGGAGATGTTTTCTTTTTCTTCAAGACATGACTAGTAAATATTAGACCTGATCTTATCTGAAATTTATTTTAAACTTCGACTTGACAGTTTTCGCTTTTCATTTTAGACTAATGGCTGATTTGTTTGAGCCAGTTTTTATTGAGGTTACCCGTTCATTTTCACCAGCTAAAGAGGTGTTGACTTTTGTTGCTAAATGTTTTGTGGGCTTCGCAACAGGCACAGTTCTTAAATATGTCAGCATGTTGCTTTGGTAGAAAATGCTGTGTCCTCTCACAGCCTGCTGGTGGATGCACACATTCAGCCATTTGCGGCAGTTCGAACATAAGTGGGAGGCTTAGTCGGGACTATGCAGACTTGACCTAAACCTTGTAAGCATTAACTTGTGCTAAATGACCAAACACAAATGGCACATCCAGGAGGCTGATCTGCTGAGGACTCAGGGACGACGCGTTAGTTCTACTTGTCTTTACATTTTCTTCTCAGTCAACCCTGACAGGTTCTAGCATCGCATACAATATTACCTTCACCATCAGGTCATGTAAAGCAATCAAGGTCTCTGATCTGGAAATTTAGATGTACTTTCATGGCATAGAAAGCTTAATGACTTCTTCCCTTGTTCTTCAAAAAAATCTCTGCACTAAACCCACTGCAATTTTTTAAAGTTTTTGTTTTCTTCTTCAAAGAATCCTGAATTCTGACTTGAATACTCAGTACTGTATCCTATCTGTGCTTGGAAAGTCTCATCAGAAGAATACCGTCATGAAGGGTCAGTTTTAGGTTTGTCTATGGGTCGGCATGGTCTTCCATCTTCATGATATGCTCAACCTTTTTCCCCTTTTTGTTTGAAATGAATTATCTGCGCTGCTGTTAAGCAGCTTAATGTAGTACCTTCCCAAAAATTTGACCACAGTTTTGTGAATTATTTTCACATTTAAGGTAAGGAACTTAATAGACTTCCATCTTTAGATATTCTAGATCGTTCTATTAGAAAAATGTGGATAAAATGTACATTTGCTTACGATTAAAAGGTAAATAAATGGTGATCGACGACAATATATTTCCAGCTCAGAGGTGAAGACGGCCTCTGTGTAGCCAGGTGAGGTTGAAGTGGGTTTTTTTTTGGGAATGGAGGCATCCCCTCTTGTTACAGTGCTTAAGACAGCATGGGCAGTGGCTTGCAGTTCTTGATGTAAATGTTTTGTTTGTGTCTTTTTATATGTTCATATTAAAAGCCAATAAAAATAATAATATTTTATCAAGTTTCCAATTGCCTCCAGTTGCTCCAGCAGGTGGGCACAAATGCATTGTTATTGGCATCTCTCAAACTTCATGAGGATAATGTAAATTGGTGACCTTCAACGATGTCCTCAGCTTCAGATTTGACAATACAGGAGCGGATCAGTTGTTCCTGTCTGAACTGTAAAAGCTCTAACACCTGTCAATTATTGTGTGCAATTAAACTGATTTAAAATAAATCTAGATTTTGTCTTTCCAGTGATTTTTAGGTCTTGGATTTAACTCATTTTTTTTATTGAGAGAATATATTAAACAAGTGTCCCTTATAAATATTTATATAGCGCGTTCAGCGTTTACACCCAAAGTGCTTCACAATCATAAGGGGGGTCTCTCCACACCACCACCAGTGTGCAGCGTCCACTTGGTTGATGCGACGGCAGCCACAGGACAACGGCGCCAGTGCGATCACCATACATCAACTATAGGTGGACTGGAGAGACAGTGATAGATCAAATTTGGTGGATGGGGATGATTGGGAGGCCATGATGGGTAAGGGCTGATGGAGGGAATTTGGTCAGGACACCGGGGTTACACCCCTACTCTTTACGAGAAGTGTCAGGGGATTTTTAACGACCAGAGAGTCAGGACCTTGGTTTAACGCCTCATCCGAAAAACAGCGCTCACTGTGAGTATAGCATCCCCTTCACTTTACCTTACTGGGGCATCAGGACCCACACAGACTGCAGGTTGAGTGCCCCCTCCTGGCCTCACTAACACCACTTCCAACAGCAACCTAGTTTTCCCATGTGGTCTCCCATCCAGGTACTAACCAGGCTCAGCCCTGCTTAGCTTCAGTAAGTAACCGGTCTTGGGCTACAGGGTGATATGGCTGTGGCTGAAATGCAGGTTTCTTCCAGAATGCCAATCACTAGTTTTACTACAATACATTGGTAACTAGATTATATAAGAATCTGATCAATATTTTCAGTGTAAATTGTTACTGACAGAAAACTCAATCATTTTCTTTTCGGCTTAGTCCCTTTATTAATCCGGGGTTGCCACAGCGGTATGGACCCATCACTGGGAAACACCCATACACACATTCACACACATACGCTACGGACAATTTAGCTAACCCAATTCACCTATATCACAGGTCTTTGGACTGTAGGGGAAACCAGAGCACCCTGAGGAAACCCACGCCAACACGGGGAGAACATGCAAACTCCACACAGAAATGCTAGCTGGCCCAGCCGAACCTCGAACCAGTGACCTTCAGGCTGTGAGGCGATTGTGATATTTTTTTAATGAATGTGGTATTTTGTTAATTGCATACCTGCGTTGGTTACTTGAACGCGGGTCAAAGACAAGATATACTATTTTGGAGTCTGCTTTAAATTTACAAGTGTGATATGGGTGAATGTTCCATTTCATTTAGCATAAGATATTTATGAAACCACATACTTTTCTCATACATACATTACATACATTTCTTTAAAAAAAGAGAAAGTGCCACAATTTATTTGATTATAAAATTGATTAAACTCTCCTTGGGAAAAGCTGTCTGAAGGATAGGCCTTCAAACGATGCTTAAATGTGATTATAGAGCGATTAGGCCTCACGAAGTCTTTACTAAAAGTAAACAGAGACTAGGCCCAGACGGAATCTGTGCGCACAGAAATCCGCAGATTTTTAGCCCATCATTGAGTCTGTTTATTTGTGTAAATGTGTGTAAATTTATTAAATTTGTTTATTCAGTTTTTTTAATTAATTTCAGTAATAATATTGACTAATATGAAATTGTTCATTTGATCTATTTAAAATACAGTTTGTAAAGTAATATTTTCTGTCTTTTAGTAGAGATATTATATGATACACTTGCTTGGTTTAGCAAATAAGTGGATCTAATTGGATTTGCATTGTCAACATTAAATAAAAGTTAAAAAGCTATTATTTTTTATTTAATATATTTAGTTTTTAGTTATAATACTCCCAAAATAATTCTGCATAAATCCGCCAATTTTTTACAAAAATCTCAGCAGAAATAGCAAAAAAAAAAGTCCACAGATTCTGTCTGACCCTACCAGAGACCTACATCTCTGAGGAAACTGTTAACCTGAGAAACTTTCTTTTAATATGCCAGCAAGCGATGTTGTAAATGTGCCTGACAAGATTTCTTAGTTTGTAAATTTGTTAGGCTGAATGACTTTTAGTGGCTGTGTAAAAAGTACGAGTTATTGGTTTATGCTCAGAACACAAAGCACACATGAATGTATGTGAGAAACCACGTTTGTCAGAAACCTTATTGTTTTGAAGCTTGCGAATCCATTTTCGTCCCCATGAACAAAGCTGCGACCGTTATTTTTTTCGTATTGTGACGCAGTTCCTAGAGAAACGTAATATTAAATGACACAACAGTGGCCATGGCTTGTTTTTTCAGCTGCAAGCGGAATAGATATTTTAGTGTAGGTATTTCATTCAGAAAGATGGGGAAAAGGGTTTGGAGAGAGACTGAGTTATTACAACCTAAAAGATACCTCCTGTTCACCATTTCTGTTTGTTGTCAACTGACAGTCGGAGCAGGCGATTAAGTATGTTAGACAGGCCCATTTGCTAAAATATACATAATCTGATAATTTAACTGAAAACAAACAGAAAGTGCATTTTCAGATTTCAGTTAACGATTACAAGGGCAAACCTTTTTTTTCTTAATGACATGCACAGATGAATTGATCACCACAAAACTGGCAATGTGAGATAACAAAATCATATGGTTAGTTTTGATTTCTTTGGGACTTTAATAATCATCACATCCCAACATGTTTGCAAGACTTCAAATTATAACTTTTTACTTTACAATTACTTTTAAATTATTATGTACGTTTTGATACTAAAAGACTAAAACATCCGTACACAAACCTAAATACATTTATAATATAGCTATTTAGTCATAATCGTAAATATGCGTAATCATGTTATTTGTAATTTGTGACTGCTTACCGATATTTACAGGTGAAGCTCAGACGACAGGGCATGCAGGCCCATAGCCAGTCTAGTGAAAGTTCTATTTTCTCAAAAAGTGGACATATTTGCAGTTATTAACCTCATTTTTAATTCAATTATGAGGTTTAAATACTGCCTTTTAATGACATTTTAAGCACTGTTTTGTTTAAATAGCTTGTCGAATTGTCATCAGAACCAATTTTTTTATGTACCAAAATAATTCCTTAAAGATTTACAAAAAAAAAAACACTCTCAAATCTAATTTCTTATTTCTTAAAGATTCGTTATTTATTAATAAAAAAAAAAAACTGTAGCTTATGTTCCTTTATTAGGTAAAAAAAAAAAAAACAATCTGGCCAGCACATTCAACTTTCCTCAGTTAAAATTTGGCCATTTAAATAAAAAAAATAAACAAATAAACAATAATAATGTAGAGCTTCACAATTTTTCTAGATTTTTCTCTTGTAAAAAAAGGAAAATTGAAAATGTATGGATAACAATAGCCTGATTAGTATTAAAATGTACTTATTAACTTTAGTGCTTCACACCTTTTATTGATCTTTTTTTTTGTTTCATGAATAAGGTCCAATACTTAAAATAAAAGTTACTTGTAAAATATTGTCTCTATTTAACAACAATACAGTGGGTCAGTAGTGAAAGATGACTTCACTTACCTCAGATTGTGTGTTTTCTTGCACAGATGAAAAATAATTGTTAGCATTGGCCCTAAACTGATTAGCTGAAGTCACGACCGTCAACAGAGGATTCTTAATGCCTTCTTCGATGGGTTATTTTCCAAATTTAGGATGGTATAGCAGTCAAAATAGAACAAATGATCTCATGTATGGGACAAATTCTGGACCTTTGTCGGTTGGGGGGTGGGTCTTTCGAACCCCCTGGCTACGGGCCTCAGGAATGTCAATCCTCGCGTTTCTAACGTTAATTAAAACTTTTTATAACGTATTTTTATGCTCACCAGCAGATGTCGTTCTTACTCGTATAATGACTATTTTTCTCAAATCTCGCGATGACGCAAGTTCTCTGGCGGCAGTTCTCGCGAGATAGAGCAAACGCTTCCTCTTGGTTGGATAGCGGCTTCCTGGCCGGACTTTTCCCCCCTCCTTTTTTCTTGGGGGAAATTTCAACTTCTGTTTTCGCGGCTCCTCCGAGCCAAACTATTTCGGACAGCATTTCTCGCTCGGTCCTGAGGTTGTGAACGATAGGCCTAACTTGTCTTTTGCCGCCTTTTGTCTGTGGGAGCGCTCGCGAGTCAGAGGCCGTGCCGGAGAGACATTCCAGCGATGCACGCGCTAAAATAAACTGCATTTCCTGCACTTTTACCCCTGAGCCACTCGCCTTTTTCAGTTGACTCTTTCATTTAACCTGGAACAGCTTTTGGGGGCATGATTGGGTGTTGAAATTTGGGGCTTGCTAATCTCAGAAACTTCCACTACAAGGGTTTGTGTATCAGTTTGAAGTATTGGATGTCAGTAGAGGCAACCTGGTTGCTTTCTTTGAAATAGATAACTTGGCAAGTATGGCACCAAAAAGAAGACCAGTCCCTTTGATTATAACCCCCACTGGAGAAGGACAGTCAACCAACATTGATGCAGCAGCAGAGTAAGTATTTATTTAGCTATATTAGTCCCTTTATCTACCTGCACACGTCTCACCTGGCCGTCTTTTTTGTCTTTAGGGCCAACCTGGAGGCCTTGCAGAGGAAGTTAGGTGAACTGGATTTGGATGAACAGCAGAGGAAGCGCCTCGAAGCTTTCCTCACCCAGAAAGCCCAGGTGGGCGAGCTCAAAGATGAAGATTTTGAACCCATATGTGAACTTGGCGCTGGTAATGGTGGAGTGGTTCATAAAGTCCGTCACAAACCATCAAGACTGGTTATGGCCAGAAAGGTAAGCGATGAAGAAAGTTATGCACCTGCTTTGGGCTGGGCAATATGACAAAAATCCTGATAACAATATATATCACAAAATAAACCACCATATCTATAAATCCAATCAGTTAATAGTTTATATACATGAATATTGACTACATGTAAAGAACAATTTCTTTAAAAGAGTATACTCATTTAGAAATTACTCATTTTGGATTAAAGGGCGCCTATGATGAAAATCATCTTTTTGAAGCTATTTGGACAAAACTGTGTGTAGGTATATTGTGTCTACAGTAATATTGGTGGAATATAAAAACAGTCTCTTTTTTTTTTACTGACATTAAAATAGGATCCAAATCTCTCCCATTTTGAGGCCGAGCGCAATATGACGTAGGAATGCGGTTTCCCCACCCACCGAATTGATTGACAGTCGCGTATTAACATGTCTCCTTAGTAACGCATATAATCATATCAACAAGACAGGATGTGCGCAAAGCAACTGGGATTTAAAAGATTTGTTCAGCTCTCTGTGATCATCAGTCATGTTTTAATGAATTATAGCGATTTTTACTGTCTTTATCCGCACAGCCGCATATCAGAACAATTATAAAAGAAGACATTTCAATCCAGGTTTATTTTGTACGTTAACATAACGGATATCCATACAGCAGTGGATATTAACAGGAGAACAAGCATTAAAGGCACAGGCCACATAAATAGCTACATTTGTGTTCAAAGCAGAAAATCCGATATTCTGGAAGCTATAATAAATAATCTGATGGGTGTTTTGAGCTGAAACTTTACAGATACATCCTGGAGACACAAAAGACTTAAATAGTTGCCGTTTAAAATGTAGAAATAATACAAAATAAAACACTTTTCAAAAACTAATGATTACATTAGTTTCTTCTAATTCTTATTACATAAGAATAAATAATGTAGTTAAATAAAATGCCAAATGTAAACATTGTACTTTCAAGATTGCAGCTTTCTAAGGATGCTGTTATTCATGTTTCTGTCCACATCCTCATAATGCCATGTAAGATTGAGCTTGTATAAATTATTTAATAAAAAGTGTTACCAGGCCAGCGGTGTATTTAGTGACACCCTGAAATAAATGATAGAGCATAATATGTAGCCATTGAGTTTTCATTTTGTCCTTTCAATATATCGTCATATTGGACAGCCCTACTCCAGGGTATCCGCGGGGTCTTAAAAAGTCTTATATTTTAAAATAAAAATTTTAGGCTTTAAAAAGTCTTAAATTCAATTTAATATTGTGTTGTAGGTCTTAAATAATTTTAAACAGGTTTTAAATTTCCTATATTTAAATTGTAAAGCTATACCCAATCGGGTTAACACCCACTAACATTCTATCTCAATAAAGGTTTTGACAAAAGTATTTTTACCAGTATGGTTTAATTTTCTTCTTTACAATAACATTTATTTTTAATGATTTAACTGGGCCCTTAGAAAACATTTAACCTTGTGTAAGTCTGAAATTTCATTCAAAATAGTCTTCAATTTGACTTCTACGCCCTATTCACACGGAAATACCCCAGCTTGACAGTAGCCGATTGTGGACTAATTTCATTGGCTGACGCTGCTATGAGTATCGAGTCAGCCCCAACTACAGACACGCCCTCGGTCAAGCGTTGATGCTAAAGCCCCGTGTGAATGCACAGTTAGAAACCCGTCGAAACCCTGTACTCCTGCTTGTACCATTTGGTGTGATATTCTTATTATAGACTAAACTTTGTTTGTGTTTTCCCCAGCTTATTCACTTGGAAATCAAACCAGCCATCAGGAACCAGATTATTCGAGAGCTGCAAGTTCTACACGAGTGTAACTCACCGTACATTGTAGGGTTTTACGGTGCTTTCTACAGTGATGGAGAAATCAGCATCTGTATGGAGCACATGGTGAGGCCGATGGTGTAGTCTTTGGTTTGTAGAAAGAGCGTTACAGGACTCTGACATGTGCTTGTCCACAGGACGGAGGCTCTTTGGATCAAGTGCTCAAAGAAGCCAGAAGAATCCCTGAGGAAATTTTGGGCAAAGTTAGCATAGCTGTAAGTATTGTAGTTTGCGTTAGAGACTGATAAATCGACTATACAATGATACACTGATAACTGATACAGTTCAAACCAGATGTATAGTAATGTCTAGGGGAAAATATTTATTTGCTATTGTTTTGACAGATATTGCAATTGTGATTTGCGATTTAATTTTGTAGTCAAGATTCAGTTCAATAATCTCGTAATAATAATATTGTATCTTCTTTCTGCTAAAATGCAGTGAGTGTAAGTTAAAAAAAGAAACTGAAAAAATATTAACTTACTCCAACATTTATTCAAATGCGTTCCTATATATTCAGAAATTAAACACAAATTTTTCGCTAGAGCAAACAGTAAACACAAATAAAACAACGTTACCTTTCTGTAAACAAGTTCAACTCCAATTAGGGGATAATGTATTATACAAATAAAAAATAATAATTAAAAAAATACAGAACACTCAGCAAACTAATATGGCTGACAAGAGGCAGATTAAAAAGTTCTGATTGGGCAAAATGAAAGTGTGCTCACTCAATTGGCTAGTAAGACTATCACACACAGACAGCAGTCACGCAATTGCCTTGGGTGGGGGAAATTAAATAATGCGCATATATTCCTCTTGCGATTAGCTAATCGCAACGTTTCAAATTGCGATTCGATTAATTGCACAGCCCTAGTAAGGTCAACTATTTATTTTCCTGTTGTTGTTGTTGTTACATTTTAAATCCTTTAAATAATAAAGGAATGCACATTTCTGTTGTATTGTTGGTCAAAAAATTTTTCTTTTAATTACAATATGTAATTCCCTAAATTTGCCCCTTTAAACAAAGCTACTGATGCATTTGAATAATACTAAAAGCAAGTTGGCTGCATATATTAGCTTGTTGGCTGTAATTTCTGGATTTCTTGGTAGAGTTAGATTTAGTATTTGAGACCAGGGCTGCGTGATGTCGGAAAAATCTGATATTGCAATATTTAATTTTTCTGCAATAAATATTGCAATATGAATGTTGTTTCACAAGATGGCTCTGACTGATTTCTGGGCAGTCTAACAGTATTCAGGTACAGAAATTGATTAATCGCAATGCAAAAAAAATGCTTTTCTGACTTTGCTTTGTCTTATTTCTAACCCAAATATAAAAAAATCCTTAAAGCAAGTAAAAATATAGTTTAATTTTCACTGTCAGAAGAAATAAGTGGAAATTAAGAGTTTTTCCTTAAAACAAAGAAAATTATCTGACAGTAAGTGAAGTTTCGCTTTGAAATGTAGATATTTGGACTAGAAACAAGACAAAAATTGTAAGTTAGAAAAAAATCATAAATTTAATAATAATTTTCATTTATTTGTAAATGGTGCCTTCTGGACACCCAAGGGCGCCTTACAACAAGCATCAACAGCCATAACAGAACAAATTAAAACAATTAATAAAACGTTGCAAAACAAGATTTTAAATGCATGTAAGTAGTTGCAGGTACAAACACATCGGGAGTATAAAATAACATGATAAAAAATTGTTAAAAGAAAGCCTGTTAAAAAAGATGGGTCTTGAGACAAAATTTGGATATACAGTGATGGAACAGGAGTAATACAGTGTTTAAACAGAAATTCTGTGATTTAAATACTGTAAATTCTGTACTGAAACGATATACAGTGCTCAGTACATATGAGTAGACCCCCCACAAATCTCTCATTTAAATGAATATTTTCTATAGGAAGCTTTAAAATATTATATTTGTGCATATACTTTAGTTTAGTCAGTACTGAAACCAAATCTGGAGCTAATCTAACAATCAATAATGGTTCAAAAATTAGTCTGCCAAATTTATATGTTAGGGAAAAATATTAAATGAATTTTTCAAAAATAGCAAAAATCAACAGAAACAAAAAATACAAAACATTTTGTTAATGTTGAGGTTGTAATTTGTTTAGCACAGTATAGTATTTAACATTAATTTAAAATATATTATCTCCATTTCTAAAGATGTTCTGTGACTAAAATATTATTTTAATAAATATATCTGTTTAATAAATCTGTTTTATTCAAATGCACCAATAGATGTTACCCATATTCACTGAGAAATGGAAAACATTTTCATTTTCAAAATGAGGTGTACTCGTATATGCTGAGGACTGTATTGTACAGCCCTATTTTGAGACTATGTTATTTGTTTCTATCAGTCAATGTTAAAGATATTGAACAATACTTAATATCAAAACTCGACTATAACTGTTCACAATTTTACTTTAACATGTTATTTGCTATTTTGAAACTTGTGCATAAAGTGAAATATAAGTTATATAAGTACATTTATAATTGTAAAACAATTCAAATGAAATATCTATTAAATCCCATTATTGTAGTTTTCTATAAATACATTATTTTGTTGTGATGCTTAAGTTTAGTTGTATATTTTAAAATGAATTGATTTGATTGAAATGTGTGTGTGTGTTTTTTTATATATAATTGTTAATATTTGGCATTTATTAGAATAAAATAAAATTATATTTGTATTCTGCATAATTCCCACTTCCTAAAATGTAGATTTATAATACCAACTTGCCGTTTTTAACTTTCGTTAACTCTGCTTATAGTATTTGCATATGTAAAGTAAATGCTTATTGTCAGTGCGCATGTAATATTATCAGGCTACTGTGAAACGGTTCTAATAATATATAAACCAGGAAGTAGAGAGGACAACCTGCTCTTCTTGTTCTTGCCTAAAAGCTGAACCCAAAAGATGGTACGTAGACTCCATCGTAACATGTCTGCCACTATTACACATAGACCACAATATAATAAAGCTTTGAACACACCCATAGATGTGCAAACTCCCTTTCAAGTCAGAGTCAGCCAAACATGCAGGTTTTTCAACACTCGTTTAGCTATTTTCTGCCAAATGAATAGGGTCAAACTAGCGTTTCGCTTTTAATCCTCACGAAGCACAAACACTTAAGCATGAAGACCAAACAAAGGTGCAGAGATCTGTTTATGTATGCGTCCATATTGTTTATTGCACATGCATTTCATCTTTTGGTAATTAGAAAGCAGAAGTTGTTTTTAAAGACCAGACCATGTAGCACATGCTGTAAATTCAGGAAGCCAGATACCACACTAGCCGTTGACAGATAAACTCCATTGATGATATCTTTAACGCTCTCGCTCCACAGGTACTCAGAGGTTTGGTGTATCTTCGGGAGAAGCACCAAATAATGCACAGAGGTACGCACAAAGCAACATTCCTTACTAATATCTTAGGAAACGTACATGTACATACACGCGCTGGAGGGTGGCAGGAAGTAGCCCCCTAATGCAGCCATTGAAATTGCATAAGAAGCTTAAAAATTATTATTATAGAGAGATTAGGCCTCACAAGGTCTTTACTGAAACTAACCAGAGGCCTTCATCTCTTCGGTAACCGTTAACCTGAGACTAAACAACACAGTCATTACAGAATTTATGTATTCCAGTTTACATGTGAAACAACCGTCTTCTATAATTTTTTGAAATTTTATTTTAATATAACATTAATCATTTAATTAAATATTGCTGAAACATTAGGCATTTTTATAAAGGATATTAAAAGGGATTAACCCAAAAATGACATTTATTTTCTTCTGAACAAATGAATTTATGAATTAATATGAATTACTTTTTTTGAACACATTAGTTTGGAAGAATGTTGAAAACTAGAAGCTAATGAAAACCATATTTCCTTAACCTGCAAGTGAAGTCAATACAGCCAGTTTAAAATATCTTCATTTTGCTTTTAATGTCATAAATTACACTCAAACATGTTTGAAACAAGTGGCGGCTGAGTAATGCCTCGTTTCCACTGAGTGGTATGGTACGGTTCGGTATAGGTCACCTTTATCAGGCTTGAGTCTCCTGTGCCAAAGGGTACAAACGGTACCCTTTTAGTAGGCGTGATGTATGACAAAGTTGCAGTCGATGCCATTCTTGCTTGACGTTCACATATCGTATAAGAAGTGCTTCTTACTAAACAAATGCTTTATATACATAAATACTTTAGCATAAATAAATGTTTAATTACTAACCTTTCTGTAAACAGGGTTTCGCAGTGATCGTGTGAAATAGTCTACTGTAACGTCTGTGATTTATATAAAATAAAAAATAAAATAAAACATTTATGAACACATGCAGAGACTTACAGTCTCTGAAATGTTACAAATTACAAATAAAAAATGCCAAAAACTTACATTTAGGCCTTATTTGGGTTCATAAATTATACGAAATATACAGTCAGTACAAACCTCTCATCTTTATTCTTCACCAGCACATGTAACGTTAACATCTTGTTAAAGTAATTCCGTCATTCCGAGTTCATATTAGTCCAAAAGGGATTAATAAAAATTAAACATGGCAGTTTGTTAATCTTTTAGGTTGCTGAAAGAATCATTTCACTTCTTTGTTTTTCCAGGCTTCTCCTTTGTTTGTTTTTTTCACTACACCTTCATGTTTGTCCGTTTCTAAAAGGATCAGATGTTAGAAGCACTTCAATAATCACGCGCACGTTATTATCATCTACTCAAGAAGTTCGTTATTTCAAATATTGACGAGCACTCGAGCTCTCTGGAGAAAGCAAAACCATTCGCGCTTTAGGCTGGCTCATAAATAACAACAGGACATGGCAGATTCTGCTCTGGTTTTGTGGCTGTTTATCAAGACGACTATGTACCCTTTCGTAGTGCTAGGTACCCTTTGGAAAGGGTACCCAAAAAGTGGTATGGGATGTTCATTTTTGGTACCTTTTGAAAGTGAAAACGGACATAAAAGCACACCGTATCATACCACTCAGTAGAAATGAGCCATAAATGATGACAATTTCTCATCTGGGTGAACAATCCCATTAGCTAAAACTAAAGAGTGAAACCCCCATCAACTTCTACAACACACTTTTTATTCCAAGTAGATCACCATTAGCCATGGAATATCTTTAGCGTCTCCAAGTGTGGCACAACCAGCATTTGAAGAATAATACTATGTCTGGAGATGCAAAGTATCAGTTTCTCAGTCATGTCTGTGAGGGTCTAGAGGAGCCACGCTGGGTTTGAAGGGTTAGACAGGGAGGGTCAGACCTATAGTTGTGCTGTTGTGGCAGAGAGCGCTCGGCTGCTCGCGAGGAGCTGTCGAAGAGCCCAGCCGGTAATTACAGCCTCTCAGATGTGATTACATGGCAGCCGCACCCTGCAACCCCCTCCCTTCTTTTTCCTCTCCCACTCTCACCCCTCTGTCCACTCCCAGTGGGTGTTAGGGCTGAAGAAGGGCCCGTCATGTACAGAACTGCTGCATATGCGCACTGTTATTTGCTCGTCTTGCCCTGTGTTTAAAATGAGGGAGTTGGAAAGTGGCTTGCTTTTCTGTCCTTACCGCTGCAGCAGTTTTGTCAGAGCTAGCTTTGCTGTATTCAGAACACTGGAGAAAGGGCGATGAAAAGCCAGGTGGTGCCGCTGGGATTTGGACCCCGGCCTTTCATCTTACTTGGTCTCTCTCTATCTCTCTCTCTCTGGTTCCTCCAGACGTTAAGCCCTCCAACATCCTGGTGAACTCGCGTGGTGAGATCAAACTGTGCGACTTTGGTGTGAGTGGCCAGCTCATCGACTCTATGGCCAACTCCTTCGTTGGAACACGGTCGTACATGTCGGTGAGTCACCCTCCCACTTCCCTCCCCAACCCCCAGCCCTTCTTGTTCCAAGGCCTGAGCCAGTGCCGAGGATTCTTCCATGTGGAGAAGAGGATCTCGCTGCCAGGTTTTAGCCCACTCCTCCTGGCCACCTGCAGGGTGCGGCGCCCCACCCTAGTAGAGCCTTGACTTGCTCTTTGCTCTCTGCCTTGACAGCCGGAGAGACTCCAGGGCACGCACTACTCTGTTCAGTCGGATGTGTGGAGCATGGGCCTATCACTGGTTGAGCTTGCTATTGGACGCTACCCCATCCCCCCTCCCGATGCCAAGGAACTGGAGGCCATATTTGGCCGGCCAGTGCTGGATGCAGGTGGGGCAGAAGGTCACAGCATGTCCCCAAGACCCAGGCCTCCAGGACGACCAGTTAGTGGTAAGACATCTAATTTTGTGAGGTAGACCTACTGATACATATTATATAAGTGTTTAGATCCAACAGTTGACATTGTTTAAAGTGTATTTGATTATATTTTTCCTCCATATTCTACGTAATATACGTGTTTTAGTCGAGCCTTGCGAATTGTTTTCCCCCAGGACACGGAATGGACAGCAGGCCAGCAATGGCTATATTTGAGCTACTGGACTACATTGTCAATGAGGTCAGAGGATTTGCTTAGCATGCAACTTGCTTCCTTTGTGCTTATTTTTGCCTTTTATAGTATTTCTGCATTTTATGTAGCAGTTTCACTTCAAAATCACCCCTTTTCTCTGCTCCCCACCTGTCTCTGCATCTGCAGCCTCCACCCAAGCTCCCCCATGGTGTCTACACCACAGACTTTGAGGAGTTTGTGACAAAATGGTAAGGTCCCGTGTCTTATATTTGAAGGTTTTACAATGGAAAGTGCAAAAACTAATTTGTCTTCAGTATGGAAAAAGCACCATCTTAGCAATGACAGTGTTGGCATGTATATGTTTGTTACATTAAACTTCAAAGTAAACTAGTGTTCAGTTCTGTTTGGAAAAGGCCAATTTTTTGCACACTTTAGCTCCATCATGCTCACAATTTTATGTTGTTTTCTCCAACCTTGATCAAACACAGCTGATCCAACTAATCAAGGTGTTCATGACACCTTGGTTATCTGTGTTTGATAGGGTTAGAGCAAAACAGTGGAGAGCTGCGGCCCTCCAGGAATTGAGACCAATGATCTAAACTCAAGAGTGACTTATCAGAATATTCTTTGTTCTCAGACACCAAAGATAACAAACACTTAACATCCATTCCTAAACACTAATCTGAACAGGCCTCAAGCCTGATTTATACTTTCACCTGGCGCCGCATCGTGGACCTCCACTGACTGCACGAGCACCTCACGAAACGACGACGCTTTTATACTTGAAGAGTTCGCTGTTGAGATATACTTTAAAACGGCAGGAAGCGGTCAAAAGAAACCCACAGTAAAATCAGACGGATAAACATACAAGTAGAAAGTTTTTGTCATATCATTAATGATATTGAAGATTTGTTAATTATTTATTTTTATTATTTTTATAAAAAAAATTGAATGATTATAAAGATTTTTAGAACCAATCAAGATTTTTTTTTTTATCAAACTTTGATGCATCACTTGCTTTTGTTCATATTTCGGACAGTTCTACCTATTATAGTTTATTAAAATATTAATGACAACAGAACATGGGTTGCTCTACAAATATCTTTTTTTATTATGGAAAAAATAAACCATTATCACCAATAAAGCCTAAAAAACGGCATCAGTATATTGTATACTGATGGGTTCAAATATTCTTTTCCAGTTATCAAGGAAATAATTTGTTACTTTTAATTTTGTAACTATTAAAATAAAACCTATTAATGGTGGAAAAACATATTCTGTAATATTAAAACCACCCGGATCTCCACTTTTGTTGTGGCTTCTCTTTTTAATTTTAACAAACATCATTTTTCTAAACTTTTTAACTTTTCTCCTTTTCCACTATTGCAATTTCTAGCCAATAATAATTGTCCATCTGGTTATTCCTATGATCATGCATGGACGGATCATAAATATGTCTATACAGTCGTACCTGTTTCAAACAAAATCTCTTCAAAGTGATTCATATTCAACTCAAATCAAATGCGGCACCGCACAAACTGTTCGCCCGAGTCTCAAACAATTTCATGCGCTCCGCCAGCCGAAATCATGTCGCCGCACCCAAAGCAAACCTCCGCAAACACTGTGATGACATCACACTCACCGCGTGCGAACTAGCGGACATGTCGAGTATAAACCAGGCTTTATGCCTCATTTACACTAGCAGCGAATTTGTAGCTGCCTGTCGCTCCAGGTGGTGACTTGCTGCAAATGCAGGTCTGTGTAGCACGAAGAATGCAACTACCTCTGAGAGAGGATCACGTGAGGTCTCCTATTGCTTCTATTGGCTGTCGCTTAAGAAAGTCGCTCTCATTTACATAGAGGTAAAGGATTTTCAATTTTGTCGCGTCGCTCGACACACCCACCTAATTGCCAATGGTCGATATTGCTCACATAGCCAGAGGTCGCCGAAAATAACTATTATTTTTTCGGTGTTTTACAGCCTCATAAAGAACCCTGCTGACAGAGCTGACCTTAAGATGCTAATGGTAAGTACATTTCTTTCAGGGGTATTTGTAGAACGGCTTGAAAAGATAGTAAAATAAAAGTTTCTTATGACAAAAATAACATTGTATGACAATGCAAGCTCATTTGTGAGATCGTAAAAATAACAAGTAATGCACGTTTGTCAATTTTTGGCTACGTTGGTTGAGCAATTAGCTCTAGTTACGACTTGAATAAGAAATATTCTTCCTTCTCCTCCCAATCAGTCCTGTAATGCCTGTAGGTTAATAACAGCAACATCATGATGCAATCTACAAGTTCATGCATCACTGAGTTAGTGATCAAAATCAAACCAGGATACATGTCAAATAAAGCACATTCACTGTTTGACATCAGAATTTGCTGATGATGAAATTAACTGTGCTGTTCATTTACAGGGTCACACGTTCATCAAGCGGGCCGAGGTTGAGGAGGTGGATTTTGCTGGATGGTTGTGTAAAACCATGGGCCTTCACCAGCCTAGCACACCCACTCATAGCGCCGAATGAATGCTGGCTCATAGCATTGCCACCCATGCCATCCTCCGCTCTACTTCTCTCCTCTTTGCTCTCACAGGCCTGTATGCTTGTAGGCCTCCGACACACCGCTGTTCACTCTTTTGCCGTTCTCTGCTTGCTCTTCCCTTCCGCTGCAGTGTGTTCTGGGGGCATTGTTTTATAAAAGCCTCAGGTGTTGGAACACTTGGTCATTTGAACGAATATGGAGATTTATAGTCACTTAAGTGTAGTGGCTGTATGTTTAACGACCAGATTATTCAGGAATGTGTCCAGAATGGTAAAGATCAACTGGGTTTTGGTTTCGTATAACAGCATTTTCATTAGCTTTATGATGCTTGTTTTCTTTTCACTTGTTGTTTATTAATTAATCACAATCACAATCTCTGTTGCTAATGTGCCATTCGTTGGCAATTAGCATTACACTGTGTTAAGATGTATAGCTTGGTTCAATGGCAAGCATTTCATTATGAATCAACTGCCGTTTAAAACAAGAGATGAAAGAAAACCAAAGAGGGCTACTGTGGATTATACACTATGGTTGGTTTATTACTTATTATAAGGCGATTACTATAAATGCAGGATGGCCAAATCACCAATGCCCTAGCACATGTGTACAGGTTTTTAACTTGTGCATTGCTTGGCCAGTCACACCAACCTATGATCATGCCGTGAGTTTGCACACATCACCACATATAAAAAAAAAAACTATATTAATGTCAGATGCACTTATTTCTGCTGTGCCTGTTAAAAAGATCAAGTATTTATATCTGATTTGAACACCAATTCATCCACTTAACATTGGCCCTCAAAACGTTTCATCGACTATTTCTAAAGTACAGTTTAAATCATGCTTGACTCCTTTTTGTAACCAGCGCTTGAACGGTTTTCTCAGATCTTGCGTCATTGAAATAATCTGCAGACGAGTATATTTGGGAAGAATTATTGTTTGTAATTTATGCTTTATTGTCTTTAAGTTTGAGTGCAACCACAGTTGCTTTTTCCATGAACTCTATGAATTTGAACGCATCCAAATGACTCCAACTAAGACCACAACAGGTACACTCATGGTTTGATCTTCAGTGGTATATAAAGTGCAAAGTAATGTCTCAGGCCACCATGTACAGTGCTATGCAGATCCAATGAACCTCAGCAGATATTACCGTATTAGTAGGTCTTATAAATACACGGGTGTTACAGATGGGCATTGTGAAGTGTGGCTAAAGCCCACTTGTTCTGAATAGCTTTGTGTTTCTGTTTTTTTTTTTTCTCTCTCTGTAGTACTTTTTAGTAACATTGAAACTGTATTACACACTGGCATTCAGCTCTGACCAAGTGAATGCATTGCCACACTTGCGTGTATAAAAAAAAATATATATATGTACAGTACAAACGGTACTGTTTTTCAGTCTTAAAAATAGCATTTTATTTTTGTTTGTTTTGTTTTGTTTTTTTGACTACTTTCGAGAAGAGGATATAAGTCATTTTATTACCATATGGAATGTGTTGAATACAGTTCTAATATAAAAATAAAACTTATTTGTGAATGATTATTTCTGTAGTTGTGGTCAGTCTTCTCAATTTTGAATGAAGATTCAACAGTCTTATTAAAAACGTAAGAAATAACAGGAGCAAATATAGTATGTAGCTAGATGAACAGATAATAATGGAAGAAACAGGATGACTTTACTAGAAGACTTATATTTTTGATATTGTTTTTATATATAATATATATATATATATTGTTTGACAATGTTTTAACAAAATTAAGCTAGTTTCAATACACAACATAGGTTGCATGGCAAAATTGTGACAACGTATTTTGGTTTATAAGAGGAGAAGCAGTTATGCTGAGTTTAGACTGCATCATTTTTAGCCCCAATTTTGACTCGCCGACAGGTTTTAAGAAATCGCTGACAAATGCCTGAAATCACAGGCAAATCGTGCTTGTTTACGTGAGTAACAATGCAATCACACGGTGTTAACGATCAAAGACGCAATCTGAGAGAATCACTGACGAGTTGCTGACACCTGTGAGATATTTGGCGTGCTAAATATCTGGAGCTGTCAGCAATTCAAATCATGCCATATGAAATGTGTTCTGATTGAAAATAACATCAGCAATCACCTACAGCCAATGAGAAAGCAGCATTCACTAGTATGGGTATCTGCTGGCCAGTGAGAGGTTGGTCTATTTGGACCCAAGAAATGGAGGAAAAACTAGTGTAAATTTGGCAGCAGCACCCTTGTCTGTTTGATGTGTCATCTGAACAATACCACAACTGAGTCGAAAAAAAGTTGAGGAGAAATTTCTAATTTCTTTCAAAAGCTATAGGTGAGCAAGATAAGTACATTTTCTACCCCACTAAATGCTTGATTCTCATTATGTGTTTTATAACAAAAGATATACTACGTGACATTGCGTTATTTCCATGGCATTTCTCACGTGCGGTTGGTTGTGAGACGTAGTTTGCGGATCGAGACAATGTTGTCGCAGATTCTTCTTATTCTAAAGTCATGCAGTGTGAAAACCCTGATGCCAGTGACGAAACGCTACCCAAGATAGTCATGCAGTGTGAAAACATCTGTGACGCGACCATTTTGAAAATCGTGCAGTCTGAACTCGGCATTAGTCGTTACTGCACACCAGGTAGGAGCGAGTTATTACAAAACCTAACAGCAGAGACACGTCCTATACTTAATACTTTGGAAGCTGCTCCTGAAAAGGCAGAAATACAAATTTAGTAACTCCACCTTTGCGGATTATTTTAATTGCATTTTTTTTTAATATCCTTATTATACTGCCCTCTGTTGCAAATGTATATTACTTCATCATCATCGTGCTTGCCTCCTACTCAACTCCAGCGTTTAAGAAGTGCCTTCTATAATTATTAAGTCCACACCCCGGTTTTACGGGAGAGTCCTCAGTTGTTCAGTCACTCTCAGAGAGGTCATATGCTCCTCCTGTTTTGAGAAAGTCTCAGTCCAGCAGCAGGTAAACTGGCGAGCGGGTCTTAAGTGCTAGAAGACAATCCATGTCTGTTCCGTGGACTGACAGCACTCATCGCTTCTCCCAGCATGATTTTGGTGAGTATGGAAAAACAGTTTGTGTTTAGTTACTTTTTAATATTGGTTTTCATTTTTGGGTATTACATTGAATGGAGGAAGAGGTGTCTGAAAGGTGTTACCGTTCTGTCTGACGACCCCTTGAGAGTAGGTACACATTGTGAGCTCTATTAGTTTTAGACAGTGGAGGGTGTGTGTGTATAAGTATATGAGTTGCAGGGGGGACTGCTGGCAGACCCTGAGTGTCCTGGAATGTGCCATGGCTTGTTTTGGGGTGGGACTCCATGACCTCAGGCAATGGGATGGGTGGGTGCGACTACATTCGCACACACAGGGGAGAAAGAAGGACGGTTAACTCTCATTATTTTGGCACACACACTCACCCAAAGTACACGTGCAACACTCCTGCAAACAACTTTATACAAATACAGGCCGGTTTAACCAGTGACATCCTTGTGAACTCCACCGTTGTGTTAATGGGTGATGGTGGCCACTGTGGCATGATGACAGCCTTTTTACTGTATTCCCCAGAGATGGGCAGAAGAGAGCAGCATGGGGGAATGCTGTTTCTTTAAGAGAGAGGGAGCGAAAGAGAGCGAGCGAGAGAAAGGGAGGGACCTTTTTGCCCTCCAGAAACCAGGAAGGGAATTGAGTTGAGTGCTGGTGCTTGGTTAGCGCATACAGAGCTTTGAACAGCAGGGAGAGCTGAGAGAGAGAGAGCTCCACTGAGGAGGAGAGAAGAGGAGGGAGAAGCAAACCCATAACAAGCACCGCCACGGCCATAACAGGTGAGCCTGTTCCACCCCCCAGCTTGTCCCCATGTCGTCTGCCCAGGGCCTATCGACCGAAGGGAGGAAGGCTGAGGAGGAAAGAATGAGGGAGGGGGACAGAGAGAGAGAGAATGTGTGTGGGGGGGTAGGAGGGGGCTCCTGTGCCAGTGAGGAATTATTCTTTTTCTTTGGTCATCCTAATAACTTAAGTGCACGTTTGGGTTACTGGCATTGCTTTAATAAACTTTCAATCCCTACAGATGTTTACTTTTTGTTGTTGTTTTGGAGAGAGCCCTAAGGGGTGTGTTTGTTAGATATTACAGAAGGTAGTAGGAAGGAAGCAGAATTAATTTCATAGAACAAGATGTAATGCTACGCACTAGGGTCCAAGTTTTTATCTCTGTTGTCATTCATTCAGATACCAACTCCGATAACTTGTGCACACCCCTTCAGCATTCGTTTCTTCTAGTCTTGAACTGTTTACGCTGTTTACATCTGTGATGGAATATGACAAACAAATGTAACTAATTTGGGCTGGGAATGTTGAATATTTCAAATGATGTATGGAGACTATTAGCGTGTTGTGTTAAAGTTTTGCAGAGTTGTGGTTGGATCCTTTTTTTCATACGTAGAAAGCTTGGCACTGCTTGTTGGCTAGTCTGTACTTTTAATACCTGGCATCCTGCTAGCAACACACGGTAGTGTATAATTCAGCTCTCAATGCTTACGTTGAAGCAAGCTCGGAGATGTGGGGGTGGCAAAAGTAGACAGCTTGGGACTTGTAGTTCGTAGCAATGCCCTAGAAGCAGGTGAAGTCCTATTTAAGAACTGCACTTCCCAGAGTGCCTTGCCCTTGGCCATACAGGAAAGGGAACAGCCGGTAGCCTATCCTAGTGGGGAGGTGTGGTGATTGAGCAGCAGGCAAGCCAATCACAGAGGGCGAAGTGAAGCCAGAGCAGTGGGCTGAAAATAGAGTGGGGGAGTTAGTAGGTGTCTGCTTGTGTGGGATCAGGCAAGGGCTTGCCTGTGTAACTAGGGCCACTCGGAAGTTTCCTGTGCAGTTGCTTCAGAGCAGAGCCCTGCCCAAGTACAGAGGCAGGCGGGCAGGCAAAGGGAGACTGAGCTGACCCACAGGGAAACAAAATTCTGGCCGGCCGGTAAGAGCTCAAAATGCACTCTTACTCTCTCTGGTGTCTGAGATGGGAAAAACAAGCTAGAAGAGAAATAATGGAATCTTAAAAGGGGAAGAGAGGGACTTGGCTTGATTAAGTTCAGAGCGCTTGACCCACTTGCAGATGGCATAGAGATGGAAAACTCAGGCCTGCTGTGTTAAGGTATGACTTGGTGAGCTTCTGTGCTGCAAATTCCCCTTTAACTGATCTTAAATGTTGTTTTGATATTAGTGTCTGATTGTCATTTAATAAAGAAAGTTGGTTTCATTTAAGTTTTAGTCACATGATCAGGTGATGAATTAAATTTGACACGTTGGCATTGCTGTTAAGACTGTGGGACTATTTTAAATTAACTTTCTTCACATTCACATTAGACACATCCTGATCATTTAGATCTCTCACAAACTCTTCCATGTTTTTACCTTTTTTGGCAGATCCTTTGTAGGCTTCTCTGCCCCCTCTAGCTGTGTCATAATGCACATCAATGTTCTCCCTTGGTAAGGGTCTTTACCTAGGGTCTTATGACTTGTCAAATGAGAGAGACTGCATGTTTGTCCTGGACTCAAAAGGCGTTGCAGGAAGCTGCAGTCTGTTTTGCTCTCTCTCTTTTTTTATTCAAAGATGTATGTAGATCATTTCCAAGCCATACTTGCTCGACTCGTTTTCACCAGTGCGGGTACAGGGAGGACGCAAGGGGTATTTTTATTCATAGAAGACGCCCAGTGTCTGAATAATGCACAGACAAGGCTCCTTGTCTCACTGGGGTGAGGCTGTTCTTTATTGTCTTTTGCTTGTTTAAGTGCCAAAGAGATTCTTACCCACCATAAACCAGTTTCTGTACAGTTAACTTACCTGACAGGGTCGTTTCAGGTCAGCCTTTACGACAGGTAAGGTATGTGTGAACTTCATGCTGATAGACATCGTGCAGTATTTTCACTTTTGTATCAACTTAAAGTGCAGCCATGCTTCTTATAGTCTTAACATTCATTTTGTTTAACCTTGTGTCCATTTAAAGTTTCAATCTCACTCACATCCAGTTTGAATTAATAAATATTTGCCAAGCTTTTCAATACTTACGAGATACAAACTTTATAAAAGTAAAATAGTGGACACCGAAATTGTTCTTATGCAGCGAATGATTGAGGTATGAAGGAAGTCGAAGTTGCCATCAACTTTTGTTTGATCAAACAGTTTTAATTCATCATAAAACTTTTTGGACTCTTTGAATTGGCGTTCCGGGCAAGCTTTAGTTGTATTATGTTCAGTGACAGATTCTGAAGCATTTTTTTAAAGTGATCAAATTAAAGACTGATGCTGGGAGATGGGCTGCTGCAAGCTAGCATCGCTATCGGTAATCAGAGAGCTCATCTAATTATTCTCTCATTGTGCTCTTTAAAGGGCCTTCTTCTTCCACTTGTCCTTATCTGCTGAGAGTCTGTCGACACAAGGCCTTCCTCTTGTTTTTTTCTTGACAGTAATTTGGAATCCGATTGCTGTAAGTTTATGCTCTCGCCCCATTCGCTATTGTGGAGCTCGACCTCCAGCAGGGTGGAGGAGTCCTTGACATACTTACCTTAGCGTGATCGTTCAGAGATCTGCTGTGAGGTAGAGCTGAAAAAGGAATCCTGGGTGGGTCGTCATCTCGTTTTGCCTCCTCAGCAGAGGCAGAAGAGGGAAGTGGAAGCTGTGGTAGACTGGTGGTGGAGTGTGCAGTGCAGTGTCTGGGAGAGCTGGTCATCTGATAACAGAGCGGGTTCTGTTACACCATCACCAGAGTCACGCAGGAAGTCTTCTTCCGCCCAACCGGCCAGGCTGCCGCCGCAGAGAGCTCGAGACACAAGCGATGGCCTGAGCACAAGGGCACCAGAAGGGCTGGAGTATTGCAGCCACCATTAGTACATTTGTTTTCTGTTTCACATGTCGGTGTGCTTGCTCTTTCCTTGTTTTTCTGGCCAAGCCACATATTGTCCTAAAGACTCAGAAGTTGTGGGCAGCTCAAAGACAAGACGCAGGGAGTTGGGTCTGGAAAAGTTTGGTCAAACTATGAGGGGGCGTCGTGGCATTTTCACACGTGGGCTTCATCTTCTAACAAAGCTGCTGCTGGTCTAGAGGGATCATGGCACGTTGTTGCATTCAAAGTTGTGCCTCTTATGACATTCACTGTAACTTTTTTTTTCTGTCTGCTCTGCTCCTGTTTGATACACTTCTATACAACTATTACTTTTAAAGGATGGTTTAATTCCAGTGATCATTTACTCATTCTTCACTTGTTCAAAACCCTTTTGAGTTTTTTTTTTCCACTGAAAACAGAAGACGATGTTTTAAATAATTTTGTGCAAACAGAAATCTGGAAAAAAAAGTAAATTGAAAGTCACACTATCTCAAGCATTTCTGTGCACATGCTTCAAGCAGCCTTCCCTAATACCTTTTGGGGGGCATTATGAATTAAAAGTCTGGATTTTTGGCAGCCTGCTAACATATCTCCAGCGAAACAGCACAGCACTACAAGTCCAGTTTTATCAGTTGTTCACCCACTTCCTGCTTGCTCTTTTTGCAACCAATCGTGCTTCCCTAACCAACGCTGGCAGGAGTGACTCATTTGCAGGGCCTTGCTCAAAATCCTGTTCTTCTTGGAACCAGTCAGCCCCTCTCCATACTGTTTACGATTATCCGGTAATATCCTCTCTGCCTTGACCTTGAACCCTGTCAACCCAGTGTAGTGACTCCCCTTCCCTCCCTCGTGAAGCAGGAGGAGCTAATTACACACACAAGCTTCTATATACTTAGTGAGCAGACATGTATGTCAGAGGGATGCCCTATGTACATAACTCACATGTTTGTCGTTAATACTCTCAACAGACTCTTTCGAAGGATTCCCATGCTCTTGTGAAATACAAATTGAAGGCTTATAGTGATGACTAAAGTTAGTTAGTTGAAAGATGCTGAACTATTTTGAAACCATGCTACTTGTTTAAGCTTATGTCATAAGTCAGCGTGTGTTCCTGGAATGCATGGCCTTGCCTAAGATGCGGGGGCTTATATGGGGACATGTTTCATTCTGAGGTGGCCTTATGCAGTTCATATGTGCAAGTAGATTTGCTGTTTGGTGTCGTTCAGTGGATTACCTTTGTTTCAAAGTTAGTTGAGGAGAGAAGCAGATTCATTCTAAGAACTTAATCACCAAACGCATTAAATACCCATGAGACAATTTGATTGACAGTAGTTACCTCATGATTCTTGTAAAAAAAGATTTTACTGTGATGGCGGTGTTATTTCCAGCTGGTTACACAACATTGAACTACTTCTAGTTGTAATGGAATAAGATGACAAAAACCATGATGTACATGTCTTGATGAAGCATTGTTGATTTTGTTGATGGAAAGATTTTCATCATAATATTTGTGACGAACAAGTTTCTATCGACGAAAACTAAATAAATTAATACAAATAAAAATATACTGACATTTTCATTGACTAATAAAATCGAGACGAGAATGTGATTTGAGGAACGTCATTCGGCAATGTGATTATTTCTAACTGTAAGGATATAATGATACTGTAGTGCTGGAATCTCTGCTTACCAGGGAGTCGCATTCAACGAAACTGCCTTGAAGTGAAGCGCAATTTTATTTTTTATGTACATTTTCGCTTTATAATTCCTCAATATGAGCTAACAGAGCCGTGGGACTGAGTGCACATTTTACATGATAACATATTATCATTTGCCAGTCATATGTCATTACTCTACTTATTTACTCAGTGCTATACAGCTGAGCACCATGTACTGTGACCGCAACTACAACAGTAAAGCTTGCTATAGACTGATATTGCAGAGTGGAGTTAAACTATTTTAAGCCCTTATAAAAAGTTTTAATGGCATGAAACTGTTCAACAGATTGGTCAAAATGACTAGTTTTTGCAAAATCCTGCATTTTCAGTAGTCTACTTTTCTTGACGACACACAATTTTACATATTACTTATTATACAAATACACAATGCATGTCTAATTTCTGGTCTTTAATAGAAAAGCTATATTCACATTTTAATGAGATGGTTTTATTCAATTTTAAGTTAGAATATTTCGTATCAATGTATACAATATTTTATTAAATTATGCTTAAATTAAACCAAATATATTTTAGTTAACTAAATATAGAGTAGATTTAGTCAACATAACTAGACTAAAACTAAAATGATTCAGAAGACTAAAATATGACTAAAACTAAAATGGAATTTTAGTCAAAAGACCAACTTAAACGAAATCTAAATTTGCTGTCAAAATTAACACTGAGATGAACCTTTAGACCGGAGATGACCAAACTAGGGCCCACGGGCCAAAGTTGGCTCGTTGTAACCTTTGATTTGACCCACCATTCCAACTGAGAAAAAGAGTACGAATGATGGGCAGGGTTGGGGCAAATGATTTAACAGAGATTGTCATTTCCAGTTTAAAATAACCATTGTGTTTGATTTATTTATGAGCTACAAAAAAGCCAACTGAAATGAAATGTTTCATTTAAATGTTAATTGTAAATACGTAAATAAATACTTTGTAAAAATGTAAGTACGGTCGCTCAACAGATAATGCAGAAGCCATCTGCGAGCAAATCAAACAAAACAAGGTGCATCTTTAGCGTAGCGTAACCCATTCTGTTATAAATGATATTATAAGATGTTTAATAATATTTACTGCATTAGTTAATACAAAGTTAAATTAAAACAAAATTAAATATTATTCAATAAATTAGGAAGTACCTATGACAGCTATATTTACCTTCTGCCCACTAGCCTCAATCTAGTTTGGTATTTGGCCCTTCATAACAAAAAGTTCAGTCATCCCTGCCTTAGACTGATTTGGTTTAGGCAATTCCAAAGTCTCTGTAAACTGTATTGGAAAATGACTCTTAAAGCTGCCATATGATGAAAATTTGCATATACCTATGTATAGCTGAACAAGAAGTCAGTACATAGAAATGGCAGAGTGTGAGCCACTGTTTCCTCATTCTCATGTAAATCCTGTGAGTGTATAATACCAATCAAAAGAAAATGCTGTTGTGTTGCACACATGATCATGTTTCCTAATGAGATTACAACAATGATCAGTTTCTTCCATTATTTAAGTTTATCTAAGCGTATCTAAACTTTCTATGTATATGTGTATATAATTTAGAAAAATGGGTGAAGCAGGTATGTCCACCACTTTAGCTGAAAAGATTTAACAAGGGATCTACTTAATGTTAAAATACTTTTGAAGAATTAATTATAACTATTGATTTTGTTGATTTCAGAGAGCGAGAGCGCAGGGACTGAGCTGTGGGAGTATCAGAGCAGAGCTCATTGATATTCACAATCGTTACAAATATGGTCAATATTATTGTAGGTGTAATTCTTCTGTAAGAATAAACCCATTTCTGGAGATTTTTTTTTACTTCCCCAAGGCATGGACTTTCATTTTAGATATCTGAGAATAGTTTAACTTATTAAATCAATGTACTATATGGTACCTTTAACATTGTCTGGAAGGGGCTGTTAGGCCGGGTGGGGGCTGGGGTGGGATGAGCATTCGCAGTAACTTGTGGTTTGACTTGCAAAGTAGTTGAGGCCTGTGCATGCAGCCAGCAGAAGAGGGCTGGAAATGAGACGTTGGGGCCGTTGCATGGCCCCTGTCACCCATAGCCATGAATAAGTGATGAAGAATGTTGGGAGCCCTGCGAAGGTGTCAGGATCAGGTTTGTTTGCACTGTTTCCTCTTTCTTTCAGCCTTGCTGTGGGTTTATTCAGGGACAGAGATGCTGTGTAACTGGGGAATTGCTATCACCCACAAACTAAAGGGCAGAGATGACTTTTGGTTTTCAGCATCCCTACTAGGAACTCCCCTTGTGTTAGCAAACTACTCCCTTTTAATTAGATGCATGGTTTTGTATTTATATTATTGTTTTTGGAGGCCAAGATGCTGATATTAAATTATATAGTAATTGTTTTTCCTCAGTGGTTGCAGGTTTTCCACTTTCTTCAAAATATCTTCAAGTGTTCAACAGAAGAAAGAAACTCATAAAGGTTTAGAATCACTTGAGGGCGAGTTAAGAGCAATTTTACGTTTTATGAAAAAAATATAAACCATCATTTTAGAAAGTCTACTTTGGAAAAACACGAGGCTGGGTAAATGACAGATTTCATTTTTTAAAGATAAATATTTTATTAAGCACAAAGCCATTTCTAAATCAAGCCATTTACCTTGATTCATGAGGAGCCTGTGCTATACCTGGAAACACGTATTGTCCATCCCAACCTCCAGCCTGGCCTCTAACTTGACTTATTCAAATTCTGTGATAAAACAATGAGATAGAATTCACCTGTTAGTCAAGCAGATGAGAAATGGGCGGGAGAGAGTTATCAGCGAGATAACAGAAGACCAAAGACAAATGTGTGTGGTTTCAAAGCCTACCCTACAGGTGCCCATCATTTATCTTAAAGGTGAAGGGAGAGACAGGGAGAAGGGCTTAAGCCATTGGCTTATGGGCATTATCATCTAACTTAAACAAGTCAAGACATGGTCTAGTGGGGCACTATTATTGGAGTAGCTTCACTGAAGTGTGCTATATAGAAGTGTGTAGTGCATACATTATATGCCCTAGATTACAGCATTTCTATCATATTCTGACAAGAGGCTCTTTCACTGCGTGCGTTAACGTTAGATGGTGTGTAAAAACTGCACCCACAAGGTGAGCCGGAATGTCATGCACAGTAATAGTTCATGCAAGACAGGTAGTGGGGGTTGGATTTGGTGCTGTTTTTTTACCTTCCCTCTATCTCTCTAGTGCTACACCAATAGTGATCTGACTTTGTGCCAGCTCTCTAGGTGTGTAGGAAGGCTTTGTGAGACAGAGCAAGCAGCCAGGTTGAGCAGGTCTTGCATACATACCAAGGGGCTTGATCTGAAGGAATGTCATTTGAATGCATTGCTCTTATTGAGTATAATCCCCCCATGGCCTCACCCCCTGCTGGGTCACTCTGGCAGATGGAGGGGCGGGGGGTAGTTAGGCTGTTTGGCTTTCACGCGTGAGCGTGTGTTTTCCAATGGACAAATCAAGGAGTGTTGCCTTTCAGAGCCCCCCTCCCTCTACCCTTGCCTGTGCTGCGGTCGATCATTTTAATCTCCCCCCCCCACACGTGATCAAGGGGACAGGCCTTTCCTGAAACTTGGCACACAGTGCAGGGTGGGGTAACCGGCTCAGACCGGATTGACAACCTCCCTATATAATACTGTTCCCTTGCAGCCCTGCGTGTGTCCTCCTACTCTTCCTCCTCCTCTAGTGGGTTTTTTTCCACTCAGGCCTTTAGCCGGTAACCCCCTGCCCCCACCCCCTTGCCCAGAAGCCAACTAACACGCAATTCAGAGCACATGGTGCCCAGCCCACACTGTGTGTGTACTCTCCCACCCGAGCAAAGCAGCACGGTTACAGATTCTCCTTTCCCACTGCCATCATGACAGTAGGCCTGCTGCCCTCTGAATTTGGTTAACATCCTAAACTGATTCCTGTTTGCACTTTGCATCTCCAGTTGAAGTAAAACTGGACTTTTGATGGCATTGTACATAACAGATATACTGTTTGATGGTTGTGAATGCATTTTTTTACATTGATTGCACTTTGGGCATGCAGAGTTTGAGTCATGGCTCATGTTAAAAAATAGCATATGTGCACAATGAATAACCTCCTTATCATTTTATGATTTACACCAGTTGCCACTAAACATGGTGTATTTGCTGTCATAGGTTGTTATCTGAATATCCTTTTATAACTCTTGGTTTGTATTTTGGATAATCTTGACCAGTGGTCTTAAATATAATGACAACCATTTGGCCACTATCTATTACCCTCTCTGCTTAATTTACATGCAGGGCTTGGCTTTTCTACCATGTAATACACTGCAGAGAGCAGTAACAGGATAAATATTGTCGTAAGTGTTAGAGTCTTAAGAAGCCTCATAAATTACTCCTCTTTAAAACGTGTTTTTAATATGACATTGGTAAGTTTTATGGTGATAAGTTTAAAACTTTTTTGGTAAATGTCTTCCCTGTAGTAGTTTTATGTAAAATCTCAATTAGTAAGGATTTCTTTAAATATCTGCCTGCCATATCATCATTTAATGATGAATAACTGTTATTGTTCCTCAACATTCTCAGACAGGCAGACGGACAGACGGCAGGACGGACGGACGGGTGGCGGCTGCGATTGGCGGCTCGGCGGCAGGCTGGTGGAAAATGTCGTCGGGAGCAGGTGGGCGGGGAAGACGTGATGGGAGAGCCTGTGGGGGTGCAGGCGAGGTAGAAGAAGGACCAGTAGGCATCCCTTTCCCTGAGCACAGTGCTGACCTGCTGGGCAGTCTTAACCGGCAACGGCTAAGTGGGCTGTTGTGTGATGTGCTTCTCGTGGCTCAAGAAAGACAATTCCCTGCCCACCGTTCTGTGTTGGCCTCTTGCAGTACCTACTTCCACAATCTTTTCACCTCAGGCCTGGCTGCTGACCGTCAGAAAGTCTATGAGCTGGACTTTGTGCGGCCTGAGGCGCTGGCCGCTCTCCTGGACTTTGCCTATACAGCCACACTTACAGTCAGCCGCAACAGTGTGGTTGACATTTTAAGCGCCGCCCGTGTGCTGGAGATCTCACCCGTCCAAGACGTCTGCACACACCTGCTGGACACCAAAGTGCTCTCCCCGCCGGTGGGTAATCTACTTTTTTTTTAGCTCAACTGATGCATGTTTTGGAGTAATATGATTACGTAGTTCTGTTTCTTTTTGCAGGCGGGCAATGAGCAAGAAGACAATGAGGAAGAGGAGGAGCGAGGAAAAAATGGAAAAGAGCAGGGCATCAGGCTGCGTGCCCGTGAGTACTTGGAGTTCTTCCAGAGGGGGGCGCATTGGGGTAGCAGCTGCAGCACGCCAGAGCTCAGGGACCTGCCCGCACACCTGCACTTTAGCCAACGCAATGGCGCTGACAGCAATGGCATACCCATCGGCCCTGCTGACTACTACTCCCCACTGGCCCAGGCCCTATCACAGCCGCCTCGTGACCCCGAAGACGAAAATGTGGATGAGGAGAGCCAAGATGTAGCTCGAGCTCGAGAGAAAGTTGCAGAGGGTCTGATGCCCTTTTTTGCTCCCACTCAGAATGGACATTACTACCTCCATCAGGCAGACCCCAAATCTGAGAGAGAAATGGAGGTGACAGGTGACAGAGAGCATAACCAAGGCCCCGCCAGTGCTTTGCTACAACAGATGATGGACTCCTTGGAGCGGAAAAGGGAACGGGGCACAACAGGTGGTGGGGGTGAGGACGATGGGCCTGAGGGTGATGAGCCAGACGTGGAGTTTTACTTGAAGTACTTTAGTGCGCAACCCGAGGGGCCCACCAGTGCTCCCATATCTCCAAGTCTGGCACCACTGTGGCCAGTGAGGGGCAATGGAGGTGGAAACCAAGCAACTGGAGGGGGTAACAGTGGTGAAAGGAAGATGCGATCCAAGGCCTTTCAAAAGTGCCCCATCTGCTCCAAGGTCATCCAAGGTGCAGGCAAACTTCCACGCCACATCCGTACACACACAGGAGAAAAGCCCTATGAGTGCGCGATATGCAAAGTGCGATTCACCAGGTATTTTTTTTGTTTGTAATTTCAATTATAACTTGTAGAATATTGAGAGCTATATTTTTATATACACTTTAGCTTATTGTATGCGATCACATTTCATTTGTCGGGTATTTAGCACACCTAAGAGAATACAGTCAGTCATAAAATTGTGTTTTATGTTGACAGAAAGGTTGCATGACAAAGTCCTGGAATTTTAACAAGGGGGGTCCAATAAAAGTGGGTTGTGGTAGCACAGCCTGGTCTACTGTTATCAGGGATGAGGCTGTTATAAAACTCTCAATGCCGATATTGAAAGGGATTACAGCACGATGGCCTTTCTACACCAGTGAGTCAGCTGAACTTGTGACCCTGGGTGTTGCGTTGATTATTGCCCCTGGCACATACAGCCCCTCTTTCAAACATATAGCTGATGAAAAATACTGCTGTGCTTCCAGACTGAATCATGGTTAGCAAGCTGTTAGCATGGCTTACCCTGCACTTAAGGGCATCACCTCTTCCATGAAACCATCGCCTTAATGAATTAATCAGGAGACACGCATTGGAAATAGACACTGCACCAAAAATATCCAGTACCCTATTTGCGTAGGGATGGATCTAAATTTGCCACCTAAATACGCCACCTATTGGGAAGGGGGAATTGTAATCTTAATCCTGTTTGATCAGGGTTAAGAGTGCACTTCACTCACACTGCAATAAATCAATCCTATCTTCTAAATAATTCATCTGTCTGTGACCCACTCCATAAGACAATAGGAGTATGTGTTTTAACACGAGGAATGTCTGCCTACCTTATATAACCTGTAGTTTGATAAATGTATGCAAAAAGTGGAGGAAAGGTGAGAAATAATGAGCGCGAGAATCTCCAGATGCATTCAAACATGTTTAAATACACAAGCAGGCGTCAACGTGTGCACATGTCTGTGTTTACATATTCGGGTGTGTGTCTGCCCATAGATGCTTGCGAGCAGTTTTGTGTGTTCAGTAAGCCTTCAGTATTCTGGACGGGTCAACCACCCTAGTTTGTTTAGCTGTACTCTGCCCTGGTCACAAGCTTAGAGGGAGGGACTCAGAGGGGTAAGCTGAGAGCAGAGTCTTACAACAGAAGGCCTTGCATTTGACACCACACTATAGCTCCCTTATTGGTGCAAAACAATACACTTTGACAGTACGCTGTCTCTGGTTGAAGATAGTCTACTCTTGAGCCATTCAGACCAGTTTGCCTCAAGGGTGTGTCAAAGTCAGAAATGCATGTTAACAAAAGACCAAAAAACTTAGTTTTGCTTAAAAAAAACAAAATTAGGTTGGATGATTATTTTACAGATTTGGCTGTGCTTTGAAATGATTGGAGGACAATTGAGGAAAGACATTAAAGGTTAAACTGCATTTTTCCAAACCTGTTCATCAACCCAGCACACCTTTTTGATTTTTAATCTTACATTAGCTTCTTCCCATGAACTACAAGCTCTCCTCTGTTGAACTCAGCCTCTATTGAAGAGATCAACTGTTGGTCTTTCACCATTTTCTTCACCATTTTGAAAGTATCACTTGTGGGAAACCATTGCCCAAATGAACATTGAGCTCTTCAGTGCCTCATTGGCCTAAAAATAAATGTATCGCGATAAAGCTCTTTATTGCTCTTTTCCTCATATGACCTTGAGTGTTTCAGCACAAAAGAATGATAAATAAACTTGACTTTACACTTGAAAGTGAAGATAAGGAGGTCAGACTCCGTTTGAGGATACATGTTGTCACTTATGTGTAAGAAAAGATTTTTGTGTATTTACTTCCTTGGCTTTGTTTTTATATGTAGTTTATTAGTGAGTGTTTGCTTTTACTAATGATCTATGTGGCTAATCTTAGGCTTAACCTAATCAGGCAGTAGTTAGTGACTCATCCCACCATAATAAACAGATTTTTTGGGACATTAAGTAATGTAGGTGGGTATGTGTATTAAGTTATTATGTATTGTATATCACACAATTGTTAATTTCCTAAGCTTGAATTCCTGTTCAGTCTGTCACTGGTAATGTGCTTAATTTGTTCAAACCCATGGGTAGCGGCCTCTCTTATTTTTTTATGTGTTCCTTTCCAGGCAGGACAAACTAAAGGTTCACATGCGCAAGCATACGGGAGAGAAGCCTTATCTGTGTACTCAGTGTGGTGCCGCCTTTGCCCACAACTATGACCTGAAGAATCACATGCGTGTGCACACAGGCCTGCGCCCCTACCAGTGCTCCAGCTGTTTTAAAACCTTTGTGCGCTCGGACCACCTTCACCGTCATCTCAAGAAAGACGGATGCAATGGAATTCCTTCCAGACGAGGCCGCAAGCCACGCATTCGAGATTCTGAGCTTCTTGAAGGTCCTCTGGAACTTCATGGCCCAGAAGCAGACATCGAAAGAGGTCAGCGGCATCCGGATAGGGTCACCATCAGTCACCATCAGTCACCATCAGTCATGGAGGAGAATCATGGTAGTCACACACACAGTCCTGTTGCCGACAGGGAAGGTAGTGAAGATTTGACCTCGGGACAAATGGACTCCACAACTACATGAATAAAACTTTGTCAGAGAGGGCTTTACTCAAAAACAAGAAGAATTATATGAAATAAGAAAAATAAACTTAAAACTACATGGTCCTCTTTAAAAAAAACACAAAACAAATCAGGGTGTCACGCAAATCTAACCTAGTTACATTTTCCTTCTTTTTTTAGCTTCTTCATTCCGAATAGAGACTTAACCACCAAGATACTGGTCTGTTGGAAGAGCGAAGAGCACTTCAAATCACTCACCCATGCTGTCACCATCTTTCTGGGTCTTTTTGTTGGTGTTTTTATAATAATGGCATAGCCATGTGCGTACGAGAAAAAGCTACTATGCAGTTTAAACAAGTTCCTCATCTCTGGGTTGCATCTACTGGGCCTTGTCTTAAAAAGTAAGGTGTCAAACACCAGGCTGACTGCTGCTTCGAGAGGTTAGCTATGAATGGTCTATAATGTGATCAATGCAACCAATAGATCTCTTTTTCTAATGCAACAAGCAACATGTACATACACTATAAAATTATATTGTCTCAGATTGCAAAATATGCAATGTTCTGATGCAGCACCTTTTTTCTAAATGTTCCAGAAAGAATTGGACAGGGGTTTGATTTAAAGTGTTACTTTCTCTATAAACAAGTTTTTTTTTTTAAAGAGTTTATGTTTATGTGGTGTAACAGGTTACCAATCCGAGATGAATTCACATAAGGAGAACTTGTTAATTTGTTTCTAGCAGGGAGAGGGTAAGACAAGGGATGAGGTCCTGTGTTTCTAAAGCACTACCTTCATCTGATCGCCACTGGGCACAATCATGTTAAATCTTACCTCTCAAAGGCCTGCTTTTCCTTGCATTTGTTCGCAGGTCTTGCATTTTACCTTCTCTTATTTTGGGGATTGTCTTAATATTTTGTTATTTGATTTCTCTTTTTGAACTTTGAGTTGACTATTTTGGGTACTTGACACTTTACATTTGTATATGTGTGTGTATATATTAGGTTGTAATCTTATGATACCCTTTATAAGAGATATATTACAGATAGATAGGGTCACATCTTCCTTCAGCTTCACTCCAGGTTTCTCACTGCGTTAAGTTTGCAGGGGGAATATGCTGTTTGATGTTTTAGAGCATTATAATTGAGAAACCCATTTTTTTCCTAAGCTGCACTTAATGGAACCCAGAAGTTTCCGCCCAAAGTATGAGTTGTGATAAATGTGCTTAATTTCGAGTCTTTCTAGAGGAGAGTGAAACTGTATGCAAAAGATGAGTGAGGGCACTGCTGTTATACAGACAGTAAGTGGAAAACTTCAGCAGGGATTCTTTTATTTGTTCGTTTGGCAGAAGGAGAGAGAAAGAGCCAGGCACCTTTTTATGCATTTGCACTGCTTTACTAAAGATTTCCAATGGAGATGTAGAAATATCTATTTAAGGAGACAGTTTGGGTTGAGGAGATACAAAGTGCTTATTCGAGTAGTCAAAGGGACCAGAGAAAAGAAAACTGAAAGAACCTGAGCGATAAGGTGAGCAATAAAATAATGTTCAAGTCTAAATAAGCACACAGCTGTAGTAGAGTAAGGGAGAGGGTTTAGTTTTTAGTAGCTGAAACTTAAACTTCATCAATTAATGCAATGTATATAAATGCAAAGTAGTATAATATATACAGACTTCTAATCTTTTCACAATGCAAATCATTGGCCAAAGTTTTGAAAGCAAGTGTCCTGAAAACGAGACCTTTAATTTAAAATAATATGTGCTTTCTTGCACTATTGGAAGTGGGTGCAGCAAGATCCTATGGCCACATCAGAGCAGGATGACTCACTGAGAGGGGCCTGGAGCGTCAGCATGCACTTTGTGGGCACGTCAAGACAGGCTCCCCCAAAATCCAGCCGAATAGGTGCTTTGGTTAAGTTAGGACTCTCTTTTAAATAAGGTATGTGTGAGGGCAAGAATTGACAAAGGCAGAGCCGATGAAGTGGCTGATTGGAAAGAAATTTTCCAGGCACATGCATCCTAAAAGCAGGCTGTGATCCTTGCTAAGTCTTTCAAGTGGATCATTGTGTATACGATTGCTGTGGATGAACAGTTTTGAGGATGTAATTTTGTGGCATCATTCCTTCTGCAGTGCTGTACCCTGTTTGTTGGCCTTTTGCACCTTAAAGAAGAAAGATTTGAATGCACTTTGTTACTTAGAAGGGCACTTTTTAGAAACGGGTACTTTCAAACAAAACTAGCAAATGTGCTAAACCTAAAAAGGCCCATCCGAGTGGTGATACCTTTTTTTTTTAAAAAAATAGCAATTATTATTATTTTGGCTTGTTCGTATACGTTCCATTTGTTTAAGTCTTGACACCAAGCTGCCAAAAAAGTGCACAGTCCTTGAAGAGAAAGTACAGGGTGTAGATTTTGTTCCAGTTTTTGATTGATGACGTTTAACTTTGGAAAGGATCATAAAAGATGGTTATATATTTAGATAAGGATATATGTGCAGATGCATAATGATTAATTGCACTTGAAGCTGATTGAAAAGTTCTCTATGTTGTCTTAATACAGATGAGCGTAAAGATGTGGCAGCATCTGCAGGGATTATTGTCTAAGATCTACAACTACAGTTTCCATTTAAACCATCTATATTCTGTCAATGACTTTTAATATGCTGAGTTAGGCTGGTCAAATGCTGTGTTCTGTTTAAATTTGTTGTTGACGGCCACACCCTTAGCATCACACTACTGTAAGTTTTTGTGTGACTGGACGCCACGGCAGAATTAATCCTTCTGGAAATTCCAGTGTTTTCACACCCCAAAACACTCAGTTAATAATACATCACATGCCTGCAAGCGTTTGTGTGGTAACACATTGACCTAGACCATCTCTTATCAGTTTTCACTCATCTCCTCTGATCATCAAATAGTTCACGGTAGCTTTAGATTTGATTTTTCGGGGATGTTTTTGTCCTTATGCCACAACCCAAATTTATCTTCCCTCATTACAAAAACAGAAGTTGGAGTGGAATTGTTGTGGAAAAAGCCTACTTGAGTTCCCTTTCTGTCTATAGTTTTTTTTCTGTGATATTGAGTGAGAAATGTTAAACTTCGTAATGCTTTTTTTGATTTTGTTGAAAAATATGTTGCTGCGGCTTGTTTGTTTTTCTAGTAAAAATAATGCTAGCTGTGTTTGTGGGTTTTAGGGTTAAATGGTGGTGGATTATAGGGAGGGTTTGGTGGGTGGGAGGGCACGGGAGGTACAAACCCTGATAGCACTGGAAATGGTGCTTTAGCTAAGAAAGAGTTTTTGCACTAAAAGTCACTCATGTCCTTGTCCTTGGAGGAGGGGGACCAGAGAACTGGGCAAGGCCTTTGAGTTTCTGTGAACACAAAGTCTGTTTAATCTCCACTTCACTTCCCTGTACTTACATCTGCAATTAACTCTTTGAAAACCAAAGTAGGGAAAGACTAGGATTACTTTAGACAGTTCTTGACCACAAAAGGAAAAGAGGGAAATCCAAAAAAAATTTGACAACAGCGTAAACAAAATCATTTCCAAGACGAGTGTAGGTCAAGAGTCCAATGCAACTCCAACAGAAATAAGCAGCTTGAGGAAAGACACAGTATTCACAGAATGGCTTATTTCCAATGGTTAACAGGATCAAACCCTAAGCATCTGTGTCTACGTAGCAGTTTGGTGGAGTTATTAGAGGTCTTTGTGAGTTCACACAGACTCATTGGTTTGGTCTGGATGTAAGCTTTGTTCAGTGGGTCCAAAAAGGAATCGTGGCAGAGTCTTGAAGCTTGACAAGTTGAGAAGAATTGTGTAGAGAATGTGCCTTAACCTAAAAAGGAGATTGGGAGAATTCTTCAAAAGATGGCTTCCATTCCAGCTTCCCAATTAATTCTTGAATACTTGTGTTTTATGTGTGAACATTTCTGAAGAAAGGTTGCAGAATCTTTGTTCAGAGATTGTCTAATGCACCTCAACTTGTAAATACAACTAGTTAAAATTGTCTCCTGGGTTGATTGCTGATTGATCTTTCATTTAGCGCTGCTTATTGCTTCTGCCCTTATTTCGGGACTCCGCTTCCAGACACTACAGTGGGAGTGTCTAAAAGAAAACCCATTTCCATGACTTCAGAAGCATCCTGTTTGTAATATCCAAATCTTAATCTATTTTGTTTTCCTTGTTTAACTTATTGGCCAGGATGTCAAACAATAATTTAAGATTACAATGACAGTGATAACCGTAATAATCATAGAGGTTTATCTTATTGCAAGATTTAGATGTTCTGTAGATGCTCTGGCTGGGTGGAAGCACAGCTTGCTGAGGGTGATACAATGCATGGCTAGATCCGCACAGTTGTTCTCACCTGATCCACTGCTGTTTGATGCCCAGTGGGCATGTTGCACAAGGAGAGCGGCTCATGGGTGGTGGGTACTAGTTTGCACAGATTGGGGAGGGTGGGTAGCGTTTTTGTGCAGGTCGGGCAAGGGAACTGTGTCTTAAGAAGGGGCTTTGGAAAGCCTTGTCAGGTATTGCTGTGCCATGTGTACCTAAGGAATTTATAGCCATCTACTTCTTTGACTGCCTCAGCTGGTTATGTTTCACTGATCAAGGAGATGTTCTGGAGAGCAGATGTCAGAGGCTGTTGTAGGAGGCAGGGGGATTTGGGGATTATGGGCCATTGTCTATGCTTCTCAGGTTAAACAGTCACGGCAGTCCATGTCCACTTTTGTTATTTGGTTTAAGCTCAAATTTTGCCTTCTGTGTAATCAAAGCTTTATTGTACTGAGAGTACACCAACCGAATATATATTATGAGTTTTGAAGGTGATATCGAAAAGCCAACTACCCATGTGACCACAACACCCTCACTTTTTTGTTTTGCCTAATAACTGTATGTTCTTTTCTAGCGTAGAAAAATAACGGCAGTGTTTCAAGACATGTTTTTACCATTCTAGAACAGCGAGTAGGGCTGTATTGTCTTTGAATGAGGCCAAGACAGCAGTGAATTGTGGGATTGAGACATCAAGTCTAATCTGCTCACAAGTCAAGGATGCATTCCATAACTTCCTCTAAATAGTTGTTAGAACGAACAGATGCCGGTAGACGGAAATGAGGTGGTTTTTTACGTTTGTTTCTTTTTCCTCTACCTAGAACGTGCAGGGAAGGGAGCGTGTTGGGCTTCACAAAGCCATCAAGCTGAAAGCAGTTTTGTGATTGTAACAAAAAAAAGCACTTTGCGAAAGGCCATCCAGAATATTGTGTGCTGTCTCTTTTGATTATTACTGTTGTTGTTTTTGTTTTCAATTTGTTGATGAGTTTTGTTATCTCGTTGTGGATGTAATGATTTATTTAAATGCAAAAACTACATGAAAAGAAAAGAAACTTGAACATGCGATATATTTGGGTTGAAGTCCATTTGAACTGCCGCCCCGTACCACACAGATCTCTGGAAACACATGCAACAAAGAATGGCACGTTCAAGTTGTCGTACATTTTCTTTTCCTTTTTTGCCATTTTAAAACCAAATTTCATCACAAGGACTTTTCAAAGGACATTTCTCCCTGGGTTTCCATTGTTCTGCAAGATGCTTTGTAGACGAATACAGAATTTATAAGATAGAAATGTAAGATCTAGAAATTGGGGTGCAACTACCCCAAATAACATCCAGTAAAACGCTACAGATACTCAACTTGCAATAGACCCTGTCCAAGGCAGTCAGGTTTGGACCATTTATACTACTTTCCTGCATATGGACAACAAATACTCTCTCTAATTACCTTCATTCTATGTTGTTAGACGGTAAACTATATTTTCCACATTGTTTTTGCATAAAATGTAAGAGTTTTTAAGGGACTCATCATATACTCTATTCCAAACCATCATCTCTTGTACGTTTCACATTTCTTGTATTAAATCTGTAAGCTTAATTCATCATGTGGGCAATAGCTGAATGGACGCAAGCTCTGCACAAAAAACTGTAATTCCTTTATCTTGCTTTGGGGGCACTTTTTAACACTTTGGGGCGGCAGAAAATTCCCAGTGTCTCAGGCTTGGACCACAGAAACCCTTTTTTGTTTTTTTGTTAATTCAATTCCTGTTTCTTTCCATTGTTTGTCTGTGTGTGTTGAAGCTATTGAGATGTACAGGAGAATTTGGGAGAATTTGCACTTTTGGCGATGAAATGAATTTGTATTGTATATGAGACCACTAAATCTACATCGTCTAAATCAGACAATTCCATGTTGTTTTCCTTTTTCATTTTATTCTTTTTTTCTTTTATTTTTACAAAGTATATCCAAAAATGTCTGACGTTTAAGAAATTTAAGACATTTCTATTAAAAACAGAATGTTTACGACCTCCATGTGTTTGTTTGCTATAATTTCTAAAATGACAAGTCCTTACTATGGGTATCATTAAAATTCATGTGTTTATAAACTTAATTAAATGCCCAAAACTCTCCTAAAACCAACCAACTGACCTGCTGATTTTGTAGCGTGTCTGCTTTTCTGCGTTACGTCAGATAAACAGCCGTCAGTGATGGAAACAGACACGGAGGAAGCTGAAATACAGCTCATACAGAAATACAGCTCACCTGTCAATCAATTAGGTGGGCGAAAAAACTGCATTCCTATGTCACGTCGTGGTGGGCCTCAAATCTTTGAGGATTTGGATCCTCTTTAGCGACAGGAAAAAAATATCTAAAAAAAAGAGACTTATTGTGTTTATATCACTCCAATATGACAGTGGACACACTATACATACAAGACAGTCTATTTTCATCATCTATGCCGTTTAAAGATGCCACAGTAGTTTTGATCTTAATACTGACACCTATCAACACGGATGCATCACTACACAAAAACTTCTTTTTTTTTATGAGGCCATATTTGCAAGCATGTTCCTCAGATGAAATCTGTCTTTAATGAAGGTTGCAGAGATAAAGGGAGCACTATATGACTGGTCGTTTGATCTGAACTAGACATCTCCTATGAGATCACTTCATTGAGAGTAAAATGAGCATACATGGTTTATTACATTTATAGTTTTTCCAGACATTTTCAAACAAGGAGATCGACTTCTCTTACTAGATAACATGTATTAAGTCATTTAAAGATCTGTAGTGTGTGTCTGTGTGTGTCACTGCATGTATATCACTGTAAACATACTAAACATACTTACAGACAAATCACAGCAGACATTAACAAGCTGGTAGCTGGGACCACATCGGTCTTCTAAAATCTAAATTACTGCACAGTCCTACTATTTATGGATAGGAATTTGTCAGTCAACTAGCAATCTGTTTGGGCTGGTTAGTTATCAGATCAAACCAGCTATAAGCTAGCTACTACATTCCAAAATACAGCTACCAGTTTAATACTGTGTCTCTAACAGCATTTGTGTGATAGCTATAACATAAATATTACTTAGTTGCCTTCATATTTACAAAAGTTTTATTAAAAGTGAAGAAATTCTGTTGGATACCGTGTTGAATGTATTCTACAGCTGGCTAATTAACAATCAGCTTTGCTAATTACTGCACTGTACAAATATGTCTAGTTTTCGTAAAGGTATGGACCACATTTGTCCTGCAAACTACCCAATGACAGTTGGTTTGTGAACCAGCTAATAATTATGTTGAACTGGCTCTGACCCAGATTAAAGCTAGCTACTACATTTTAAAATACATATTTAATATTGTCTCTATAAAAGGATTTGTGCGATGGTTATTGCTTAGTTTTTTACTGCTTACCTTTTCTTTCAGTTGTAGTGGCTTTCGTATTTTCAAGTAGAGATTGTAAATTCACATATTTCCAATACTACAGTAGGCTAATTAAAGGTGAGTATGTGCCAGTTTCGAAAATACCCAGAGACTTTACAATATTGTCATTTTCTGGTCGACAATCTTGGTTCTAATCTCCCAGATAATCATACTAGTTTAAGATTGTAGTTTGATAACCAGTGATTAATAATTCATTGTGGCTAATTAATTATCTCTGTTCAGCTATAAGCTACCCATGTTTTAGCCAAGTTCAGCAACCAGTTTGTCTTTCCAACAGAATTTGTGTGACTAAAACTAAGGTAAACTGTTATCAATTTGCCAAAAAAAAAAGTTGATTGTTGTGTTTTTTTTAACATTGTCCGTTCTGATCTGCAAAATATGTCATTTAACATGATACCCTGTCAGTCAGCCAATAATCAGATTGGTTAATTATCAGCTCAAAACAACCATAAGCTAAGTGTTATAATAGCCTACTGCTACCATTTTATGTAACTACTACAACAAGATATGTGTAACAGCTTTTGAAAAATGACTACTGCTTACCTTTTATTATAGTCAAGATGCAGTGGTCCTCATATTTACAAAGATGTATTAGACGAAAAAGATTTGACACAATATTCACAATAATGCCACAAGACTAATTAAAGGGTGAGTTCGCGCCAATTATACATCGACCGAGGTTTTACGACATACAAAATTCGCGAGATCTTGAGAATAATTTAATGCTGAGACTTTCAGATTATGAGGATTATTTGTAATGTGAACATTTAATTCGTAGATAACGTGAAATCAGGTAGCCTATATCCATACTTCCCAACATTTCGTCTACGTCAAAACCTAAATGTAATTCATTGTATGACCACAAGATGGCGCAAACACCTTAAACTGTTCTCTTGACAAACTCCCACGTGATTCTGAGTTTAGTCCAAAAATTAGCTGCATTGTTCTTTGTGTGTAGTGAATGCCATTTATAATATGCCTGTCTCAAATAATTTTTCTTATATAAATAATTAACAAAATTATTGTAGCTATTGTCCATTCGTGTGATGCAGCACATTTATTGTAGTCTCTTAATTTGCGTTTTGGATCACAATGTTTGGAGATAAATACATAGATTTTATTACTATATATTATATCTATATATATATATATATATATATATATCTATATATATATATATATATATATATATATATATATATATATATATATATATATATCTTAAATGTTGGTGTCACACTAGTTTTGTCATGCTGGATGTTTTAAAGTGGGACAAACCAAGTAACAGTCCAAAAAAACTTAAACATGATACAATAAAAGTATATATATATATATATATATATATATCATTATATATCTATATATATATATATATATATATATATATATATATATATATATAAACAGAATTTAACCTACTCTTTGGTTTATTTCTTCCACGTGCCTGGGAGCTTTCACTTATTACCAACATTTCCCTTGACATTATCATTTAATTTATGGTTTTTTGTTTTTTTCTTTTGTCTTTTTTGTCAAGTACAGTTTAATTCAGTTTCTACTTTTATTATATCATGTTTAAGATTTTTTTTTTTTTTGGACTATTACTTGGTTTGTCCCACTTTAAAACATCAAGCATGACAAACTAGTGTGACACCAACATTTAAGATGCTATACATATGCATATACATTCATTTATATTAGGTCAAGTGGTGATTTGTGTTTCTATACATTCAAATAATATAATTAATATTCCGCCTCTCAGTAAATCCCTAATTTGAGGCTATGGGTAATGTCCTCCTCCTCTCCAAAAGTCCCAGACACGACAGAAACAGGATGAAAACAGAGAATTATGGGGTGATTACTAATTAAGCAGAACAGAGCAGGCGAAGGGGTACATTGTTTTTCTCACTCAGGGGTGTTTTTTTTCTGTCCGAACAGATTGAGTTGGGAAACAGGGTCACAGGGATCAAAGAAAACCCTGAAGCAGCCCGTTGAGTTTTTTTTTTAAGATATCTGCAGGCCCACTCTCTGTATTCTTCCTTTTTTTTTTTCCTTGCGAAGTGTGTGCGAGTCAGTTGAGAGAGATTTCACGCTATGACAAGACTAGATAAACCCCTGCAGATTTTCCAACAATGAACTCCAGGAGGTATTATCTCCAAGGGAAAAATATGTCTTAATCGGTCTCATTGACAGCCTATTATTACAGGAAGTCAAATGATATTAAATCACACTTGGAGTGGTTAATAGGTTGTCAGGTACACTTAAATATCCCCACTGCACTGGTTATTTAAATGATAGAAAGGGTAATAGTAATCACTCTAGTCTCCTTTCAAGTACGGATTTGTCTGTAACTATTCCATATGTCAATAATTTGGTTGCCGCTCGACAACACCCCCTTTCATATGTGATTAGGGACCTTGACCTTTCACCTTTGAACCTCACATCCTTCTATCGCCATCGCACCCCCCCAACCCCCAATCCCCACACAAATGCTTTCAGGGCCGCACCCACAGCCCCGGAGCCTCGCCTCTGGACATCTCTCAGCCTCTAGAGACTGAGAAGCGAGGTGCCTTTAAACCACTGCGGCAAAAATCCCCACCAAAACTCTGCAGTCATTAATATGCAAAAATGCAAATGAGTGGGTAATTAAGAGCTGGAGCTCTCTGGAGGCTCTTTGATTGCTATGAACTTCTAATCTGCAAAGAAGGGGGGAGGGGAGCGAGGAGAAAAGGATGAAAGAATCAGACAAAAGAGAAATATTAAAAAGTCGCCTCTATCTGTAATCATATAATCCCTCATGGAAGCTGCAAAGATCTCATTTACTATCTCGAGTCGTGTTACCGTAACAATGCGGTAATGTGTACGGGTCATCCGACATTATGTCGAAAAACATTGGCCAGAAATGCTAACAATTGGCCCCTGATAAGAGTGTATCCAAAAACCCTGACATTCCTAAGGCCCTCTGAAAGGCTCTCTAACAATAAACAGGATACCATAAGGCTATGCTGTACATCCGGCTGACAGACGTCTTGTTTCACGGCATATCACGGTGAAGGTGAGTTCTTAAGAAAGACAGTGACAGAGAGAATGTCGGAGAGGTCAGGTAGCATGACTGTCTGCATGGCAGCACCAGCTGTGTTGTGGAGAGGAGATGTTATTTCATCACTTTTGCAAGCGAAAACACCCCCCACTCACACTCCCTCTATCTCTCGCTCTCTCTCTCTCTCTCTCTTTCTCTCTCACACAGGCACACACAAACATGCTGTTATTGTTACTGAAGTAGTCCCACGACACCACAATCTCCCGCTTCACCCCTCCACCTCCACATCCATCTCTCCAGCTCGCTTTCTTTCACTCTTTGCTTCACGTTCTGCACCTTCTTCTTTGTTAACTTCATTCAAAATGTGCTAAAATTATTTTGGATATTCTGTCACTCTGTATGCTAAGTCTTATTGCACTACACATCTATGGGAGAAGAAGACCAAATTAATAAGTTTTGCTTGATTCAGTTCACAAGGCCTGTCTAAATGATTCATCTATGAATCCATGATTCAGTTCAGTCTGATTCATGCTGATTCATGATTGGCTCAGGATCCCTTCATAACTTACCAGCTCAATGCAAGAGATTTAAAAATGGGTACTAAGATCTGCAAGTTTTGTCTATGGTTGACTGTTTCTAAAGAAACTGTATTATGCATGCCAGGCCAGTAGTTGGCGATTTGTCACAGAAACACACACTTTTATTCATTCATTTTCCCATCATGTCCCATTATTCCAACACAGGCTCATTCTGAAAATGTACCTTCATATACATATCTGGAGTCCGTCAAATACGTCCTGGAGGTACACTTTTTGTTTTCGCGAATCCACAAGAGGCCGCTGTGTGCACTTTTTGAGATCACAAAAAATTTCTCTCACGGGTGCCATATGCACCTGCTGTTCTTTGTAAATCCACCAGAGGCTGCTGTTGACTGTTTGACTGACTGAATTACTGACTGACCGATCGACTAATCCACCCTCCTCTTTCCCTAAATCCAACCAATAGTATTTTAAAAACCACCGACTGACTCGACCACTTCCCTAAACCCAACCGACAAATTTAAAAAGCAATCCAGAAAAAGAAAAGCCCCCACCCGATTTGTACTACGTTTTCAGATTTTACCACATTTTTACCCTGTTATTTTCTCGATTATTATATTTTTTTGTATTCTGTTTTTTGTTTGCCCATTTTTGGAACCAATCTTCATCGGACTCGAACCCTGTTATCGTGGTCATCTCCTCTCTGCATCTTAAATGCGCCGACGTACATGGTGAGCTAACCCGAACAAACTGGTAACATCCGGAAAACCATCCAAACGAAGGTAAGCGGTCAGCTGGTAAGCACGAAAAGGATAATTCACAATCTCCAAAAATATATTTAGGGCTACGTTTTCCAGAATGGGTCTATGTTGCATTATTCATCAGGGGTCACCACAGCAGAATGAACCGCCAACTTATCCCGCATATGTTTTACCAGCCTGATCTCACGAGGAAACATAACTATTTAATGTTTTGTCAGTTTATTGGCTAATTTGAATTCATACAAGTTCAGTCGTACAAAAACATACGATTTTAAAAGTAGGCATAGTACCCAACCTCACCCCTAACCCCAACTGTCCATTGGGGATAAGAAAAATTGCACTAAATTGTATAAATGAGATCGTACTAATTTAAACCTATTAGCCCACTAAATCAAAAGTTACGAATTTTCGTGAGATTGTGATGGTTTACGAAGCAGATGCCCTTCCAGCTGCAACTCAGTACTGGGAAACACCCATACACTCTCACGTGCACTACGGCCAATTTAGTTTATTCAATTCACCTATAGCGCATGTCTTTGGACTGTGGGAAAAACCGGAGCACCCTAGACATCATAGTTTTAGCCTACACAATTGACACTTTTTCCAGGTTTCTTGGTGGCAGAAGTCATAGTTGGGTGAACTTCAAGCGCAGTGAATGGGGAGAGTGCCACAAATCAACTTTTTTGTATTTAAATTTGCCCAAATAACAAAAAGAAAACTCCATGATAGTGTTATCAATACTTAAAAAACTGTGATACTGATAATGGGATCCAGAATAATTTACTGTCCCGCCCATAGATGATCCAGTAGAAATCCCTTGCATAAGCTTTAGCTATTTTTTTTTTTTGTCATTTGATGCAAAAAGTTTATGTTTTAATTAAATATTTAAAACTTTAGAGGATTTAAGATGCGATGACTATTTAAATGCATCATCACCATCTTCAGAAAGGGGTCTATAATGGGATGCACTGTAAACTTTGAGACCCTTTTTCATTCATTCCCCATGCTTACTGCATGCTTACAATCACATTTTTTGTTAAACATAGATCACAATTATGAATTGTCATTCATTTATTCATTTTCCTTCGGCTTAGTCTCTCATTTATCAGAGGTCGCCACAGCGGAATGCACCGCCAACTATTCCAGCATTTACTTTACTCAGCTGATGCCCTTCCAGCTGCAACCCAGTACTGGGAAACTACCCATACACACTCTCATTCACAAACACTCATCCACTAAGGTCAATTTAGTTTATTCCAATTCACTTGTACCACAGGTCTTTGGCCGTGGGGGGAAACCGGAACACCCGGAGGAAGCCCACGCGAACATGGGAGAGCATGTAAACTGCACACAGAAATGCCAACTGGCCCAGCCGGGACTCGAACCAGCGACCTTCTTGCTGTGACAGAGCTAACCACTGAGCCCCAATATGAATAGTAAAAATAGTAAAAAGTAAAAAATAAAAAAGTAATATACTATTGGCAAACAATCCTGAGAGCATAAGAACTATTTTGATGACAAACATTCTCCCTCTCTGCAATAAGAAAACGGTGTCAATTAATGTGTTCATGGATGTACTCACACATACGTCATTATGCAACAGGAAGCTTTGCCTCAGGACAAGCTCAGGACCATTTGATGAGGCTGTGTGTGTATTAAAGCTAATTATACTGTCAATATTGTTCGGTTTCTTGCATAGATGATTGTTTGCTTCTTATGGACTGTATCTGGAGCTATTAAGTATTATCATTTTAATGTTGAACAAAACATTGTTCACCCAAAATATGGAAATTCCGCCATCATTTACTCACCCTTCACTTGTTTTTAAATCCTATGTAAGTGTCTTCTTCTGTTAATACAAAAACTCATAGACTTCATAGTCATTTGTTTGTTATTGGAGTTGTTGGGCCCCAGCAACCTGCATTCTTCAAAATATCTCCTTTGTGTTAAGCAGAAGAAAGAAACCCATAAAGGTTTTAAAACCACATGAGGAGAGTACATGATGAGTCTGACATTGAAATGACTATCCCTATAACTGGGTGTATTATACCTTTAATTGTAATTTTTATAGTAAGCAACAACTTGTACTGTCTCATTTTGTGAACCACGGGAAAAGGCATTTTGGTGAAGGTGAGTAAATAATTACTTTTTATTTTCTGCTAAACTATCCCTTTAACGGTAAACATACCACCACCCACAGAAACATTTTCCAAGCTCAACATCTAGTCTACATACCACATAATCGCATTTAGAAAATACCTAAATATCGTTTAAAAACTTGTAGGCGTGTTTGGGTGCAAACTTGCGATGCGTTGAGAAAGGGTTAATGAACCTATACTGCATCTCGTCGTGTGTCACGGTAAGTTAGCGCTTGAGCGACCGCAGGTCTCTGTGGCGGGAAGCTGGAGGTCTTGGGGTTTGTAAACAGGAAGTCTACGCTACACTCACTGTACCTGATGCGTGGGTGAGAGAGCAGGGGCTGCCCGACAGAAATGTGCAACGTTGGGATCCAAAAATGGCAGGTGTGTCAGAGATAGGGGAACACATGATATAATCTTACGAGGCCCTGAAAGATTGAGAGAGAAATGGTTGGAAAAACGTACAAATACCGAGAAACGGCATTGTCCCATTATTTAGTTCTCAATAGCATTTTGATGCATGAATGAATCTCTTGAAAACCTGCCAAAACATGCCTGTGACTGAACAACAACATAAAATGGAAGATGACATAAAGAAATCATCATACAATTTACAATATTACAAATAAAATGTTTATAAAATATAATAAAATATTAATATATGTGAGTATATATATTAGATTAGATTAGATTAGATTCAACTTTATTGTCATTACACATGTACAAGGCAACGAAATGCAGTTTTAGGTCTAACCAGCAGTGCAATAGCAGCAAGTGCAGGATACAGGTATAAGTTATGAAGTGCAGGTTATAGAAAAACTATGGTGATATTTACAGATGGATGTACTATGATGTGCTATTATAGATATATACATACATACATACATGCAGGGGTTGGACAATGAAACTGAAACGCCTGGTTTTAGACCACAATAATTCATTAGTATGGTGTAGGGCCTCTTTTTGCAGCCAATACAGCATCAAATCGTTCTTGGGACTGACAGTTACAAATCCTGCACAGCTGGCCAGAGGGATTTTGAGCCATTTGTCTTGCATAACATTGGCCAGGTCGTGATTTTGGTGGAGAAATAGTTTCCTGACTCAAAAACACCCCAAAGTGGCTCAATAGTATTTAAATCTGGGTGACTGTGCAAGGCCATGGCACATGTTATACTTCATTTCATGTTCATCAAACCACTCTGTCACCAGTCTTGCTATGTGTATTGGTGGATTATCATCCTCATACATGACACCGCCTTCAGGATACAGTGTTCAAACCATTGGGTGCACATGGTCCCCCAGAATGGTTCAGTAGTCCTTGACAGTTACGTGCCCATCTAGCACAAGTATTGGGCCTAGGGAATGTCATGATATTGCTGCCCGAACCATCACTGATCTGCCCCCATGCTTCACTCTGGGCATGTATTAGTGTGGGTGGTAAGTTTCTTTGGGGATTCTCCACACTGTAACTCTACTGGGTGTGGGAAAAAGAGTGAAGGTGGTCTCATCAGAGAAAAATACATGTTTGACATTGTCCACAGCCCAAGATTTTTGCTGCTGGCACCATTGAAATCAATGTTTGGCATTGGCACAAGTGATCAGAGGTTTGCAGCCTGGTGATGTATATTGACCCCGTGGAGCTTCTGACAAACAGTTTTGATGGAACAGGAGAGTTGAGGTGCACAGTTAATGTTGCAGTTGGACAGCTGTGGATTTAAGTTGTTGGGTTTTTTTTTGGGTACAATCACACAGTTTTTCCTGTTGGATGTGGTTCGTCCCTTTTGGTGGTAGGCTGACATTACCGAACCGAACCGTACCGTACCACTTTTTCGGCACCCTTTCGAAAGGGTACCAACACGAGAAAGGGTACCAAAAGGCGGAGCCACACGCGCAGCTGAACGCTATTGGTTTACAGAGATACATCATTCGCTTACGCAACAAGCCAGAATGAAAAAAAAAAACCCGCCATGTTTGAAATACACAGCGAGAGATTACAGCGGAATTATAAATACATATAATAAGGAGCCATGGTCGATCTGGGCTCAAACAAACCTTATCGTCATCTTGATGAACAGCCACAAATCCAAGAAGAAGAGCAGATTTACCCTGTGGCCCGTAGTTTTTTACGAGCCCAGTCTGAGGCGTGAGCGGTTTTCGCTTTCTTGCTAGTGCTCGCGCACGTCTTACATTATATCTGAAATAACAAACTTCTTGAGCTGATGATAATAACCTGCACTTGATTATTGACGTGCTTTTGAAACCCGATCCTTTCAGACACTGACAAACGCGAGAGTGAAGAGTGAAAGAAACAAAGGAGAAGCTGGAAAAAAGGAGCACATTATTTCTCAGCAAACATGAACAAAATGCCATGTATAACTAACTTATTAACTTCACCTTTTGGACTAATATGAACCGGGAATGACGGAATTACTGTCTAACAGAGGCTACATGTGCTGCTGAAGCTTACATACACAGATAAGAGGTTTTCACTGACTGTGGGCTATATTTTGTGTGTTTTGAACCTAAATACGAACGAAATGTCTGCTATATGTAGTTCTTCTGTAGTTGGTAACATATCGGAGACTGTAAGGGGCTGTTTGTGTTTATATATGTTCATTTATTTAGTTATTTAATAATTACAGACGTTACAGTAGGCTGTTTTGCACTCTCTTTGATCTGCAGTTATAATCAACTCATGTTCATTGAAAAATTACTAATAAACATTTCTACTCAAGTATTTGTGTATGAAGCATCTGTTTTGTGAGAAGTGCTTTTCATAAGATATGTAAGTGACCCGTACAGCTTTATTGTAGACGTTTCCTCGAGCTAGAATGACGTCAACTGAAACTTTCTGTCGTACACCACGCTCACCGTACCAAACCGAACCGTACTGTACCGTAACAGTCAGTGGAAATGAGCCATTTTTGACAGTGGAAACGGCCATAAAAGTGTACCGAACCGAACCGTACCGTACCACTCAGTGGAAACGGGCCATAAGACTTGCTGTCTTGGTCACCGATGTGATGGAAAGACACGCACCAACATTTTGTCCTCTTTTGAACTCTGATATATCACAAATATGTTGTGTGCATTGCAATTTTTAAGCAGAACTGTGCTGTTAATCTGCTAATTAAACCTTCACACTCTGCTCTTAAGCCGCAGTTCACTTTTCGCCCCATAGACAAGTTTCGCAGTTTGCTGCATTGGAAAGTTTAGGCTTGAATTCAGTGAAATCGATCAAAGATAAAAACATGCGCTCTTTGTACAGAATTTTAAATATGGACCAATCGCTCATTTTTTAATGTCTAATCATCTTCTTTAATCACGCCCCTTTTCGCAGGGCCGTGCGACAGAATTTCGCATGCTCAAACTTTAGTGTGACCGCGGCAGTGTGAATGTGTAATCAATGAAGATTGGCCACCAGGCTGGTCAAATTTAGCCATGAAACCTCCAACACTTAATTGGCCAGTGTTTCAGTTTCATACCCCTACAAAATCTATCAAATATGAATGTAGATAGGTATAATTTAATATTATTATTAATTTACTTTATTATTACTATTTATTTTAAAAATATTTTTGGGGGTGACATTTAACCAGCAAGTTTTTGTGCAACAAATCCATTTCAGTCATACTCAGGTGCTTGTATTTTGTATTTTGGAAAGCATTTTTATCGCTTCTAATCAGCATGGTGACTTGATAGTCCTTTTCCCATGGGGCTGTAAAGGTGGGTGCCTTCATTTTAGTGCCCGTTGACTGGCCTCCAATCGAGCGAAGTCAGCGGGGGTCAGTTTACCATGTGCAGGGCAAGCAAAACAGATAGATACTTCTCTCCTCCCCTTCTACTCGGATAGACCCAGAACATGGGCATAACGCCAAAGTCATCAATCTCCAAAGTCAACTTTCAGAAAAATGTTTCCACGAGGTTCAGAAATACACAATCATTTATAGAATCAGCGTAAATGCACTTCAAAGGTTTATAAATAAATGAAGATTCCTGCTTGAGAGTGACAGAATTCTGCTCTCGATTGTCACAAAGATGTCACTGTTTGCGCTGATGGGAAGGCATGGGGGTTGGTGAGGCTTTGGGGTTGTGGAGCTTGGCCTAGTTTCATGTCTGATCACTACCGTATGCACCAAAGATCTCGCCCTCCGCTGCAGGTAGTCAACGAGTGCAGCACAGCGCACCCCAAACATCTGTGTGATACAGCAGCCATGGAGGAGTTTCTTTGAAGAGCTCAGATGGCTTTTAGTGATGTGAAAAGAGAGAAGTAAATCAGAGATTAGAGAGTTCGATGCAGAGGATGAATGCATGAAAAGGTTAGGGGTTCACACTGTGCAGTGCTGTAGAGCAAACAGAGATAAAAGGTGGGTTCTGTGTGCAGATGACCTGGAAATGGAAAACTCTGGAGATGCACACGGCGAGAAGCTTTGGGTTCCAACCAACTGACTGCAGGTGTGCCGTTGCGTAGAGTAGTTTGGGTTTACACTGATTGCGTTTTGAAATGTTTTTCTGTATTATATGTTACAAGGTGCTTGAGTCATTATGTCACAAGACTTGTTCATTTAGATTTTGAGTAAAATAAATACTCTGCCATTTTGTTCAACAATGACTATGTTTACATGGACATCAGTAATCGAATTGTTTGCCTTAATTAAAGTAAGACAATAATAAGATTAAGGCGTGTACATGAGTTTCTTTCATGACCCCGTTTGACATGTTTTACATGTAAATTACATGACTTGATTAACGTCATTGCGTCATAACACTATCCACATTTCCTCAGGTGTTTCATTTTTAATTCGTCAACTATAACTGTCGACCTTTCACTTTCATTCAGGAACATTTCATGCATGCCCCCATGACAAATGAGATATTGGATGCGAGTATGTACTGCTAGAAGAGTGTTGTTTTACTGGAATTTGATACCGCACGCCGTATGGGGGAAAAAATCCTCTGCTGCAGGTGTCTGTGGTCCTTCACTGACTCGGTAGGTGCAGAGAATAGTGTCAAACTGCCATGTGTGTATAGACTAGTCTGTCACAAAATGCGACGAAAATCATACACGATGGTAATAGTTTGATTAAGGTGTTTATGTCTGTACTGCACTTCAATAATGCGACTAAAATTGGCATACTCCACATGTCATAATTCGATTTCTGTTTAGTTCGATTATGACTTTAGTTGGATTAAATTAATCAAAATTGCATGGTAGACTCTTAATCAGAGTATTGTCTTAATCATATTAAAATCAGATTATTGGTGTAAATGTACTCAGTTGTAACTGTACACACTCGCAGCACTAAGAATTTCTTATTTGAATTTTTAAAACATGGGTGAGCGTACTTGTAAATGTCCTGTATGTTTAACACAACTAATTTTACTCATAAACTGACAAACAAACAAACAAAACAGAAAAATGGTCAATGTCGATACTTCCCTACCCAAACTTTTTTTCTACTTTTTAAGAGATTATTGGTTTGTTGTATAGATAACTTTATAGTTTTTAATATTTTTTAATTATTGTGTTTACTTCGTTTGTTTATCTGTTATATATTAGTATTTTATTTGTCAAATGTTGATATCGAGTGTGCGTTTAACGCATTTCAGGGAATTGTGCTGCAATACCCTGTCCTGTCAAATTTAAATTAACTAACTAAACTAAGGTCTCGAGTTCTGATTACACGTAATGGTAAATATAAAATATCGAAATATAAATGTATAACTGCAATAAACTGCAATCCATTACAATTACAGAGTAAAATTATGTATCAACATTTAAGTTTCAGTTTCTTTCTTCCATTGAACAGTTTCAGTTTTGAAGAATGCTTAAACCAGGAGCCATTTCATAAAGAATTACATTTTTACAATATATTTTTAACAGTTTCAAATTTTTTTTTGGACCACTTAAATAATTGGTGAGTCAATTTTGGCAATTATTTTTTACGTTGATTATTCAGTTAACTAACAGTTACTAAAAAAGCTTAACGATTTCAGGGAATCATCTGAATATTTTTCTGTAAAAGCTAGAATATTTAAAAATATTTTTAAAATGCTTATTTTTTATATTTATTGTTGAATTACAAGTTCAGTTTTCAATTTGGCCTCGTGGCAAAGTGAATGATTTCGGATCTTAACACATTTTGGCAATTTATTTATTTTTGCAAAAGGGTTATATATTCAAAAATGCCACTTGTTAAATCAATTAGTATATTATCAGAGATCATAAATATAAGAAACATGCTATTATACACTTAGTTTAAGAGTCCACCCTATTTAGGTCCACTCATTTTAAAACTTCTGGCCCCTGGCTGCATATCGAAAGTGACTATAATAATTAAATGAATCTAATAAAATAATTTAATGTGCGTGTTGAATATAAGACATTTGTTGATAGGCAGTGATAGGCTTTTGTGGAAACCTCTTCATGGTCGGTCGCAAATCTTTTTAAATGCATTAAAGGGCAGCGCAAATCTTAGCCTTACCCTGAAGTTTGTTCACCCTCCGCCTATGGTGCTAAAGTCTTGATTATAATCTATAATACTTTTTTCAAAAATAGAGGATACCAAAAATGCTAAATGTTAGGAATGATAATTTAGGAATTTCACTTTCTTGTTTAAATGCAATTGTCTGAAAGTTTACTGTATGCATTTAATAGTTATTTGTAGAGATGCTCCAATCGATCGGCTGAAGATCGGTATCGGCCGATAATCACATTTAATGAATTGATCGGTGCCTGCTGATCTGGCCGATCTCATGAACCAATCACAAGTGTTTGTGTTAGTTGGAGATGAGCAAAATATTAGAATGACCTTGCATGTATTTAGGCCTTTTTACACATAAGAACTGAAAGAACATTAGTGTTTTTGAAAATATTGCAAGTTCACTAAAACATGGCTGGAAATATTACAGAAATAAAACATTTTTTGTTAACATGAGTATAAAATAATATACCTTCTTGTAATATTCTTATTGCAATAAACAGTAGTTTATAGGCCTGTTTCCTTTTAGTAAAGAAGAATGGATGTATAGGTGTGCATTTTAACTTATTATATCAAATATGCCCTACTACCTTTTCTTTATTGGGACATGTTGAGTTCTTCTTTAATATTGCAGCATTTCCAAATTACATTGTTTGTCTTTTTCTCACAATTTTTTAAATCTGCTTAATCTATTATTTTCTCTAAAGCTGTAAGGTAAGGAGAGATCTCCACTTACGAATCATACATAGAGTGAAAACGAGCTTTATGCATTATAAAGCATGAAGCATCAGAATCTGTACTCATTATTGGCTGATCACCATGACAAGGGATCAGTACTGGGTATCGGCTGCAAAAAAATCCTGATCGGAGCATCCCTAGTTATTTGTTGACTCATCCAGTAATAAAACTAGTAGTGTTTATGAGTGAGACATTGAATCTTTTTTTAAGCTCAAATGAATTATTTTTTTAAAAAGTAGAACAATGAACATTTTGTCTGAACCTAAATTACATTTTAATATTATTTTACTAAATTTAACCTTTACCTTTAGTCATTTAGCTGATTATTTATTTCCCCCAAAATTACATACAACACTGTAAAAAATGCTGGGTTGCACACAATTCCTTCATGTTGTCCCTTCACAAACCGATTAACCATTTAACTTCCACTACGAGTTTTTAAGAAATAGATATTTTTGGTTAAATTGTAGGCTCTTAAACTACTGTAAGCTAATTTTTGTTTTGTTTTAATGATAACCTAACCTTGAAGAGATGATGCCAACCCTAACAGGAATTGAATAGATGGTGCCAACCCTGAGAGGATTTAAAAAGACAGTCTTAAGCAAACTAACTATTCTTATTTACTGTAATGATCAGATCACTTCATTGAAAAATAAATAAATAAATAAATATATATACCATTATATACAGTTGAAGTAGCGCCCTTTGAATTTTTTTCTTTTTTAAATATTTCCCAAGCAAGGAAATTTTCACAGTATGTCTGATCATATTTTTTCTTCTGGAGAAAGTCTTATTTGTTTTATTTCCACTAAAATAAAAGCAGTTTAAAATTTTTTTTTTATCCATTTTAAGGTTAAAATGATTAGCCCCTTTGAGCTATATTTTGTCCTCATAGTCTACAGAACAAACCATTGTTATATAATAACTTGCCTAATTAACCTAGTTAAGCCTTTAAATGTCACTTTAAGCTGTATAGAAGTGTCTTGAAAAATATCTAGTAAATTATTATTTATTGTCATAAAATAAATCTAATAAATCTAATAAAGTTATTAGAAATGAGTTATTAAAACTATTATGTTTAGAAATGTAATGAAAAAATCTTATCTCCGTTAAACAGAAGTTGAGGAAAAAAAAAACAGGGGGGCTAATAATTCAGGGGTGGCTTCACCTATATATACAGACAACCGTTTTTGAAATATACACCATATATTGTACAATTATAGGTTAACTATGTATGTATAGCCTATAGCCAACAACTTAACCTTTTGTGTAGCTGCTTTGAAATGATAATTTTGGGAAAAGCACCATACAAATGAACTTGAATTGAATTAAATTGAATCAAATTCAAAGTCCTACAGTATGGACAAAAGGTCAACCAAGAGGTTACAATGCCAGTTAAAGGGTTAATTGTTTTTTCCACAACAAAAAGTGGATTGAACACAAAACAATTAAGTTTCCCCACTAAAAAGCTTAAAAATTGTGTTGATTCAGCTTGTTTTAAATAAGTAGTTTGAACAAGTAGGACTTTTTATTTTTATTTTGAGTGAACGAGGAAGAGATCAAGCGATTCATTGTAAAGAGAGTACTCACATCAAGTGCTACTAATACAAAGCTTAAAATACAAGTCTTTTGAGCATTGCCAGGGATTCAGCAGTCCGTATGAGATTAAATTTTAACATTCTACTCAGATTTGAGGGAGAATTTTAATCTCTATTTCAATATCCTGCAGTTCTCATCACCATAATTACTTTGGATGTTTACATCTGAGCTTTTGTCATTATTCTCATAATGATTCTCATTAGATCCTCATTACTATAATATATTCCTTTTGGGGTGGATTAAAAAATTAAGTAAAACAAAAATGAGCTGCAAAATAATGTGCAAAATAACAATAATAATAATATTAAAATTTATTAAATTTATAGCAATGCAAATTTCATATTTTTGGCATTTAGGTAATGAGAATTTGGTCAGAAAATGATTTTGTGAAATTCTCTCCATGTTTATGCTAATTTTAGTTTTGTTTATCCAGACAAACGTGTGAAAGGTGCTTAAATTTATTTATATGTTGTTTAGAAAAACTGCACAACACTATCTTTTCCACAAATGAATCAGCTCAGCTCTCCCAAACAGCCTCTTTGATCATTAGAAAAAAGCCTCATGAATGCATACAGAAAACACAGGAAAATAATACTTACGCTCTGCTAAACCAAATAAATACACGCTGTCATGAATAATTTCCATATACCAATTTAACGATAATTACATGCTAATTTCATTGTATGCTTCAAATTGAGTAGTATAATATTATGCCACGGAAACGTTACAATAGCAAAACAATAGTCTTTATTCAGACTTTTTACATAGATAAATATTTTATACGCTTGCACAAATGTATGAATGATTAGCAGAAACATGTGAAACATATGCTAATTTTACTTCTACATCTGGCGTTAATTACAGACAGAGGGCGGAGGATGGCTGGAAGGAGGATTCAACAGAGTCGCTCAGATAATGAATCCTACCATGCATGGAAACAAGATATTATACTAAACCATCACGGATTTTTTTGTGTGTAAAATCTGTCACATTTCACGGCCACTCTCTGATTTGTCGTCGCGGAATTCCCATTTGACAACCCATGTCCATCAAAAGTGATATCTCAGTTAAAAGATTTACATATCTTTTTGTCTTCGAATCCTTGGAAGTCTTCTGAGGCACAATGCTTCTTTCCTTCAAGATTTTCTTTCTTTTGTCTGTTATAACCCTCCTTTCTACATGACCCGCTGCATGCTCTCCATGTCAGGCCCAGCTGTTACTACAAACTACTTGGAGATCATACAAGCTCGCTAATTTCTTTCTTGAAATCCACTGTTCGCTGTGAACCACAATCTGACCCAAAGCAATTGGCTCATTCGTCTTGACTAAATAAACTGGCTATACTGTATAACCTATTTATGTGGTCAAAGATGGAAAAGGGGTTTTCAAGCAACAAAACAATAAAAAGCATTGTTTTTTTCTCTGTTCATTAGCAGGTGTTCTGTTTATTTAGGCAAAAACAGAAGTAAATGAAGACAGAATTTTTTGTGTGAACTATCCTGCAAATTGATTTAAGGATCACATTGCAGCCACCAAAATACTAATTAATTGTCATTTTAAAGATTTTCTTTTACACCGTCCTTCAAATCATTAAAATTCCAGAAAATTATGCAATTTAGCATCTTTTATATTCAGTATTTTAATAGGGACAGGTCGGAATACGTATTTTGTTTCATATTTCATATTTACACTGAATGACAAAGGAACTATATATATATATATATATATATTATATATATATATATATATATATATATATATATATATATTATATATATATATATATATATATATATACAGTTGAAGTTGGATTTATTAGCCCCCCCTTTGAATTTGTTTTTCTTTTCTTAAATATTTCCCAAATGATGTTTTAACAGAGCAAGGAAATTTTCACAGTATGTCTGATATTGTATTTTATTTTGGAGAAAGTCTTGTTTGTTTTATTTCGGCTAGAATAAAAACAGTTTTTAAAATTTTTAAAGCTATTTTTAGGTCAAAATTATTAGCCTCTTAAGCCCATTTTTGTTTTTCGATCTACAGTCGACAGAACAAACCATCGTTCTACAATAACTTGCCTAATTACCCTAACCTGCCTAGTTAACTCAATTAACCCAGTTAAGCCTTTAAATGTCACTTTAAGCTGTTTAGAAGTGTCTTAAAATATCTAGTAAATATTATTTACTGTCATCATGGCAAAGATAAAATAAATCAGTTATTAAAATGAGTTATTAAAACTATTATGTTTAGAAATGTGTTGAAAAAATCTTCTCTCCTTTGTTAAACAGAAATTGGGGAAAAAATAAACAGGGGGGCTAATAATTCTGACTTCAACTGTATATATATATATATATATGGAATGAACCACCAACTCTCACCCATACACTCTCACATATACACAACGGCCCATTTAACTCATTCAATTCACCTATTGCGCATGTCTTTGGGCTGTAGGGTAAACAGGAGCAGGAAACCCACGCGAACACAAGGAGAACATGCAAACTCTACACAGAAATGCCAACTGACCCAGCCGAGGGTCAAACCAGCGACCTTTTTTGCTGTGAAGCGGACATTGCAACCGTGTAGCTCTTTTCTTTTACACTGTGCTTTAAATCAAACAACTGAAATGTACATTTCCAAGACGTTTATTTAAATATTAATGCAATTTAGCATTTTTATATTAAGTATTTTAATAAGTAAAGCTTAGAATACTTATATTGTTGTTTCATATTTCATTCATTTATTTACTTTTTGGCTCAGTCCCTTTATTAATCTAGGGTCGCCACAGTGAAATGAACCACCAACTTATCCAGCACATGTTTTACGCAGCGGATGCCCTGGGTAACACCCACACATTCTCATTCCACACACATACACTACGGACAATTCAGCTTTCTCAGTTCACCTGTACCACATGACTGTGGGGGAAACCGGAGCACCCGGAGAAAACCCACACGAACGCAGGGAGAACATGCAAACTCCACACAGAAATGCCAACTGACCCAGCCGAGGCTCGAACCAGCGAGCTTCTTGCTGTGAGGCAAGAGCGCTACCCATTGCACCACCGCGTCACCCTGTTTTCATATTTCCATAAATACATCTATTACACTGAATGATAATGGATCGCTGTTTAACTTTTTTATATTTTAATAATTTCAAACATAGCAGGCACTTTAACCCTTTGACTGCCCATCTACCAAACAGTTGACCGTGTTTTTTACTGTATTAAATAATGACTGTTATCATTAATGAATGAATGACTGTTTTAAATGGTTTACACACACAGCATTGTTGGTGTACAAAAACAAAATCAAACAAACATAATCCTGTTGCACTACTACACTTGAGTTTGGTTTTTATTGTAAAAAATAAAAAATAAAAAAAGCAAAAAGAAAACATGTTTAAAAAAGAATCTGAAATAGTTTATGAAATACCTGAAAAAGATGATTTAGTATTAAAAATGTCTTATTTAGAATATTTTTCAAATTGTTTACACTTCATATTTCAGATTTTTCATTAATTCTGTACTTTTACCATAAACTGACATAACAACCATTTGGTAGAGGCTGATATTTTAGAAATGATAGGATGTGTTGGAAAAAAAATGCATTGAGTGTGTTAACTAGTAATATTAGGAGTTAAGGAGTGCAATCCAAACATTTATTTATTTTTGGTGGGGTAGTTAAAGGGATAAACTTGATGTAATTCATCATTTTACAATGCTGTTTGAAGGATTATGTGACTTTTGGACTGTATTTCTGACCAAAAAATGCAGACTTGTTTCAAAAACATGAATAAATCTATAGCTTCTTTTTAAAAACTTGATTTTTAGTGTTTGAATTATCTATTTAGTACAGTTATTCATGTTGGGATATACTTGGCTTAATTGAAAATTCCTCCTATATTCTGCTATGGACAAAATTAAGAGAGCACTTGAACATTTTCAGTTTCTCTGGTGTTTATAGTTGTATGTTTGGGTAAAAGGTTAATATTTGTTTTATTCTAGTCTGTTAACAGCTTCCATTTTTTTTAAATGGTCATGTAACGCATTAAAACAAAGCAAAATCTGGATTATTCCACAAAATACAGCTTTATTCACTATTCTAAAGTGTCTAGTGTCTCTAGTGATTTTTCTAGTGTCTAAAAATATAAACATGTCTGATTTTTTATTATTATTTTATGCAAAATAAACCCTCTAATTAATTCATTCATTTTCTTTTTCGGCTTAGTTCCTTTATTCATCAGGGGTTGCCACAATGGAATGAACCGCCAACTTATCCAGCATATATTTTACGCAGCAGATGCCCAGCACTGGGAAACACAAACACACACATACACTACGACCAATTTTGTTTACCCAATTCACCTATAGCGCTTGTCTTTGAACTGTGGGGAAAACCGGAGCACCCGAAGGAAACCCACACGAACATGCAAACTCAGAAATGCCAACTGAATCAGCCATGGCTCCAACCAGTGACTTTCTTGTTGTGAGGTGACAGTGATAACCACTAAGCCACCGTGCTGCCCTTTTATTTATTCACAAAATAAAATAAAAGCATAGCAGACTCTACTTTAAATATACTTAGGCATTTATTTAATGTGCTTCCCATATATTCTCTATGGACAAAATAAAAGAGCACATTCTTAGTTTGTCTGGATTTAATAGTTATGTGTTTGGGTAAAAGGTTGATATTTGTTTAATTCTAGTCGGATAACTGCTTCCATTTTATTTTTATTTATTTTTAAGAAAATCTGTATTATTTCACCAAATACTGATTACTTTACCCTTCTTTATTTAAAATATTGATTTTGTAGTGTCTAAAAGAAATATGAACATGTCTGATTTTTATCATTATTTATGCAGAAATAAACCCTCCAATTGTACTATACATTTCAGTAGATTACAGCATAAAGCCTTAAAATATGTTCAACTCAACGCATAAATCCAAAGCTGTATATAAAATCACTTTTGTTCATTTAATTTGATGCCGGCAACAAAATGGGACATATGCATGATCAAGCAGAACAATAGTTTATTGTATGTGGTGCTCTCTGTGTGCTAGTAAAGGTATGTGTTACCCAGCTGTATTCCTTTGCCTTACAGCTCCCATTGTCCACCACAGAGGACCCTTGGGGCTAATATTACAATTTACTGTGCCTTTGTTGATATTATTTACTAATTTTGCTCCCCTCCCTGCGGTGGAGATCGGAAACGGTTCTTTTCTCTCCCTTGAGTTTACCGGCCTATTTATTTACCCCCCTTAATAACTTGATGAACTTTTAATTCATGTTATTAATATTATCAGTAATAAAGCTAACATTCTTCAAACCACACCCTACTCCGTTTTTCAATCTCCAGCAAGTTCACAATCCCTCTCCCCCATTGGAATTTAGACATTTTTCATGATTGTCACCAATATTTAGACTCTAGTCATTGCTTTAGCTGACCTAATTTCTTGTTCTCCTGGTTGTTCCTTTATCTGGGATTGGTTGTGGTTTGAAATCTACAATGCCTCAGCTTTAAGTACAGCTCTGACTTGTGGCCCTTCATCCGTTCTTTCCTGCCATCATCCCTCTCTCTTTCTCTCTCTCTCTCTTTCTCTTCTTCTTCTGGCCGTGCTGCATGGCCTCTCGTCCCCATCCCCCAACTACACACTCTGTTATGATCCCTGTATTCTGTGATCCCATGCTCCTCTCTCCCCCCCCCTCACTAGACCAGCTCTATGAATCAGCCACAGGGAGAGACGGAAACCATTCTGCGGTTAGGGATCAATTTATGGCTGGAAGCACTTGTGCAGTAGGGCAAACTTTTTTTTGTCACGGTCAAGGGAGATTTTGGTTTAACACTAGTAAAAATACGCATTTTAAAAACAAGTGCTTTAGTGTGTAGAGTTAGATTTTGCATTGGATGGATTTATATGGAGTCAATCTAGAATCTAGGGCCATATATACTTGCAGAATAAAAGTTTAGCAAACAAAAAATTAAAGTATTGAGTTAAAAAATAAGATAAATGCAAATCTCCAAAAATCACAAAGCAAAAATTTATTTTTGAAAAATAAAAAATTAATTTTGCTAACAAAAATAAAGAACAAAGAGGCGGAGTCAAGGGAACTTGGGCGTTTACGGCAGGGCCCTCCTAAAGTGCAAAGTGAAAACAGCATTGCAAACTAACGGTTGACTACAAAGCAAATCAAAATGAGCATTGCAATTGACTGGACAGGTTTTGTAAAGGCAATGCTATCAAACATGTTTTGCAAATACATATAGGTTTTTTTTTTATTGCTAATATTTTAGGTTTTTTTTTGCACTGCTTGATTTTTATCTGCAGTTCTTTTTTTTTGTTTTGTTTGCAAATTAAATTTTTATTTCTCAAAACTTAATTTTCCTTTTGCAGTTGTTTATTTTGTTAGCAAAATACATTTTTATTCCTTTAAAATTCGTTTTCACTTTGTGTTTTTTGGAGATTTGCATTTATAATTTTTTTTAGCTCAATACTTTATTTTTTGTTTGCAAAACTTTCTTTTATTTTGCAAGTATATATGGCCCTAGACTGACTCCATAGATTTAGCAGTATGAATAGGTGTTTTTCAAAGTTGTAGCAAACTTTTTGATGTTTTTTTTTTTAAGCTGATGAATAATTTTAGCTATCTTAGCAGGATTAAGAGAGTAAAATTTGGCAGTGAGAGTAAGGAGGGATATTACTTGTTTATATAAAGTGTGTTGTACATATACTCTGTTCTGGATACTGGTTGCCTATCCTGAGATAAATTTAGTGTTTTGTGACGCATGCACTCTAAAAAAATTATCAGTTGTTTTAATGCAATTTAGGATTAAATATGGACAAACCCAACTTTTGGGTTAAATTTTACATTTAAACCACACTGAACTGAACTGAACTGAACTAAACTGAACTTCAACTCTGAAAACTGGACTAAAGCAATTTCAATTTACTAGACCTTCTATTTTAAGCTGCTTTGACACAGTCTACATTGAATTGAATTGAATGTTACATGAGTATGTTAATGCCAATAGCCACAAATACATTGTATAGGTCCAAATATTTTTTTCTTTTATGCAAAATAACAAAAACAATAATTGAGTATTAAATATATATATATATATATATATATATATATATATAATATATATAATATATATATAAAATGTCTAATTTAAATATATGAATGTATATATATATATATATATGGCGCACATATATAAATGTCGAATTTAAATATCAATGCATATATAATATATATATATATATATATATATATATATATATATATATATATATATATATATATATATATATATATATGACGCACATATATAAATGTCTAATTTAAATATCAATGCATATATATATATATATATATATATATATATATGACGCACATACAAAAATGTCTAATTTAAATATATCAATATATATATATATATATATATATATATATATATATATATATATATAATATATATATATATATATATATATATATATTTTTTTTTTTTTTTTTTTAATACATATATCTCTAAATATTTAATTTGGACAACTTTAAAGGTAATTTTCTCAATATTTAGGTTTTTTATTTTAGATTTCAGATTTTCAAATAAAACTTATACAAACTTATTTTTGTATAACATGGGACATATAAAGCTCAAATACAGGACTATCCGGGGAAAAACAAGACATGTAGTCACTCTATAGTAAAAAAAAAACATTGGTTAATTTTCTGTTATATTTGGATAGATATGTTTTTACTGTTATAACTACAGTGCATTGTACTGTTATACAAAATAACCCCTTATAAGAACTAACCATGGTTTTACTACAAATAACACCAAAATAAAAGCTATTTAAGTTTAACCACATAACAACAAAGCATCATTTTGGACACTAAATATTTTAACAATAACATTTATTGTAAAACTTTGGTATACCAATGTAATCAATATTGCCCATGGTTAAAAAAAAAACATGGTTACTACACTTTTACTACAATAAACCATGGTTCATTTTCATAAGTGTAGCCTTGTCTGTTAGAAGGATTGTTACTAGATCAGTTAAGACAGACATCAATCATATAATGCTTACAACTTAGCTTTGGCCAAGTATTTCCTGTGTCCTAAGATTGAGTTACAGTAGTGTACTTTTCCTATACAAACCGAAAGAGTAAACTCCTAGGCCGTCCCACAAATCATTTTAGGTTACAATTGTCAAGTAACCGAAAAAAATGCGTGTAAGTACATGAAAACGCGTCAAATTATGAACACTCTAACCAATGTTTCACCCGATAAAACGAGCGGGGCGTCCACGTTAACCAGACTAATAAAATGATGTCACCGCAGGCTGTGCTCTAGCCCCCTTCAGTCAGCCTCACTGAACACACAGCGTTCGTCACAAAAGGGGCGGGTCTAGAGTGAAAATACGCATGGCTATTGGCCATTCTAACTGCCTGTCACTTTCTGTCGGCTGGTATTTGGCTACTAATGTGCGGGTTTATCTCTCCATCTCTTGCAGCTCTTGTATAAATGCCGCTCACTTTTCTTCCATCGGCCTCCGCCGGAATTATAGTTCCTATTATCAATTCTCCTTTTCCCTTAAAGCCGATCTATTTCAGTCTTGACTGACAAACTGACCAATAACCGCTGTGTGGTGTCCCGACTCATCAGTGCATTTTAATCCGTAGGACCTTGTCGAAAAAAACTCTTGACTCCCCTGGGCACATGAAACTGGACACCCGAGCGTTTGAGGCCCCTCTTTCCATGCGGAGGAATACATTGTTGCTGCTCACAATGTGGATGGAGGTGGTCAAGATGTCTACTAGAAGAATGAATTCACCTCAATTGTAACAACATAAAGGAAGTCGTGGCGCGGGATTGTTTGGATACAGACCTGCAACATTGTATTTATGACGTTGGTGTTTTGGAGGAGGATGTCAAAGGAGAAATAACACATTGTTGCGCCTATCAGCCTTTAATGCGCCGTGCTTCAAATTCTTTCAAGTTTTATGGTTTTTCCCTGCGAGGCTGAACCTTTCTTTTTTACTACTGGATGTAAGACAACTGAGAAACTGAGGTAAGGCTTTTTGCCTGTTTGTGGTGTTTTATCGGGTTACTAAGTTGAATAATTAGGTCTTGTATTTACATCAGAGAAGTCACATAATTGCATGTTGAAGTTCCATTTAGCAAGTTTTTGGGATGTCTGCTTATGGAAGTGGGGGGATGTAGAGGTTTTTTTTTTTTTTTTTTTTTTTTGCTAGTGACTGTGGTGGTGGGTGGGAAGTCCTGCCCAGTTTTGTGCTGGTGGGTCTTTAACCCAGTTTATCCTCACCGAAATGACTCCTTTGTCCTTTTATTCAAAGTAAGGATTAGTTTTGTGTGGCGGCTTATGAGTTTAACTGTCTGGTTAAGAGTGAGAGCTGTCAGTGTAAATTAAATGTACAAATTGCCAGCGATTGAAAGTTACTTTAATTTGTTGGACTTGTTAAACTACCTATTAGACTTACGCAGCGAGTTGAGTGTGGTGTAGTATCCATGTTTGCTTTTCACGCTGAATTCGGTTACTTTGTTAAATATTTTTTGGCAGGAAATTCCTCGTGCCCCTCACCCCACTCGCCTTCATCAAATCGCGAGTCTCTTGAGGAAAAGTTGACATTTTTGTCGCGGCACTTTATTAACTTTAGCTTTATCCCAAGCTAAGCTTGTGCGTTTATCGCTCAACACATGAATAATCGAGAATTATCGGCTCGACGTCTGGTTAATATTAATAATTGCCCATAATATTATCAAAATGATGTGCGCGCGATCGATGTGGCCTTATCGCTTTTCGAAATGCTTAGCTATCGGAATACAATAAGTTTACAACTGAGAATAATATTGACCATTGTTCATGTCTGGGTAAAGCTTAGCCGTACTTGCACAAAGAAAGGGACGTGACTAAACACTAGTTTAAATCCGTCGTCTCACGTTCAGTATTTGAAATGGATTTTAAATAGACGTTTTCGCGGTGTATTTCTTGTCCTTTTATTCATAACGTGGATTATTTCGGGCCCATTAATTTGGTGGTTAGTGGTAACACTGTTGCGCTCTATTACAACTAACCACCAATGGCTGCAGTGATACCAGGCTAAGATACGATGTATCTTGTGATAACGAAATACGTTTTATACACGCGTGTTTTGCCTGGTTTTCGTTGTCACCTCATCTTTTTCTCTTTACGATGTGTGTGTGTGTGTGTGTGTGTGTGTGTGTGTGTGTGTGTGATATAAACCTTCACAGTTAAGGGAAATGTGTTGTGTGGAGGAACGATTCGTATAGTTTCTTAACAATAAATTTTAATGAATGTATTGTTATTGTATAATGTATTGTTATGTATTACAATACATTTTAATATTTATTTTGTAAAATAAATAGCTGCATATTAGCATTTATGATGTGTTCACATAGATGCCTTTTTAACTGACTTTTAGATGCATCATAAATGCTTTTTTTGCCTCAAATGAAATGCAATTAGTAAACAAACATACAAACAAACAAAAAAGGCAAGCCACTTACTACAACGTCAAGGCCTAGCTTGTGCACGTTGTCATACTAACAGCCAGTCAAGTCCTGGCTTCATTTAAAAATCAAACTAAACGAAAGATATAAACGAAACATTGGGGGTCAATAAACTATACTTATTTCATGAAAGCCCAAATGATATTAGTTGTTTTGATCCACCACACAGAACCGGTTCATAGGAGTCATTCGTTCTAAAATAGAATTACACTGGTGTTCTGTATTTTGAATTGCTTAAAAGAATCGGCTCATAGAGTCATTAGTTCAGAATGGTCGGCTTTATACGTTTCAATGACTCAATTAATAACAGTAATTCTATCAGATTCGAAAAGAACTGCACGTCATAAATAATTCCATTTCATAAAAATGTAAAAAAGATGTTTAACGGTTTCTAACCCTTCACACACGACAACCAGCTGGGCATTTCATATCAGTTAAAACCAATTCATGTGTGTTGTATCTGAAACAATACACAATAATCTCGCAATATTATAACATTTATTTCGCCGTGTTGTTTAGCTTTTTGGGGGGGTTGGCATAGACTTAAGGGGATTTTAGGGCCCTCTGTTTCTTTATTGTTTTCTTACTGAGGGACCACTTTGTATTTTTCATTTAGCTGTTTTTGTTTGAGAGTCAAAAAGCAGCGGGGAATAAAATGTACTTGCAAGGTGTAAAAACACTTTTATTTTAGCTATTGGCTTGCGATAGTGTTATAATCAGGCAGTTGAGGAAAAACTAATGGCTAATAAAAAGGACTGCTAAAGTACACCACCTGTTGGCATATAATAGCATACATGACGACTTAAGATGCCTCTGAGAAAAAGTTTTTAAGCAATCTCATTGTGTTAGAGCAACTATTAAACCTTTCATTTCCATTGAAGTTTGTTGAAATCTTTTCCACCTTGTTTCATGGTATCCTTTAATGCAAACAACTGGCCAGATAACTATGAATCAAACAGGGGATGGAGATGTTCAATAAGTTAAGAACATTGATTTGCATGTTCCATGTGCAGCTATCAGGGTTTCATGGAAACTTATTGACTGGTTAAAAATATTTAGTTTCACTGCTGTCCTGATGTTGTGTAACAGTGATATTAATAAGAGTACTATTTGATAGATTATCTGGATGTATTTTTTTTAATAGCCATATTGTTGTATCATTACTAATTGTAGTGTGTAATACTGAATGTCAACACCAAGTTAGTTATTAGTAGGCCCAGACGGAATCTGAGCATGCATAAATCCACAGAATACTCAGCAGTTTTTTTGAGCCCATCATTAATAATTTTATTTTTTTTGTTAAAATGTTTATGTATGTATTAATTTTGGTTAATTTTATGGAATAATATGCATTTGTTTCGATTATTTATGAAATATACAATATGCAAAGTAATATTTTCTGTTATTTTTATTTTTTTTAACCAAACAAGTGGTTCTAATTGGATTTGCATTGTAAAACCTTAAATAAATATTAAGTAGTTATATATTTTTTTTACTTTTCAGCTTCTGTATGCTCAAAAGAATTCTGCATAAATACACAATTTTTCATAAATAGCAAATAAAATCCGCAGTTTCTGTCTGGGCCTAGTTATTAGGCAAGTTTTACATTTTAAGATTGAATTTTTGGCCATATATATAGTAACTTGGCACTAGTGTTTTGTGAAATCTCCTAAACCAATGCATAGTTAATTCAATTTTGTCAAATTAAATGTGGGTCATGAAAATGCTGGTAACACTCTTTTAAGGATGAAAAAGTACAATGCACGTCCACTGCTATCTACAATTCCATAGGATGAAACTCCGCTTGCTGTTCATCACTGCTTTTCCCATTTATCTGGCCTTTTGATAGCTCAACCCATCTGTGGTTTTCTCCTGCAGGGTTCTTTAAAAAACCGAGGGTATGAACGAGCCACACCAGAGAATGGCTACAGTGGAAACAGATAAGGAACTCAGTGACCTGTTGGATTTCAGTGCGGTAAGGAAGTGTCACTGATCTGGACAAAAACTCTCTCGTAAAGAACTGCTTTATGATTTCGAATTGCATCATTCTCTTCCACAAAACTTGACCTTGTAGTCAGAGGTAAGCCGTTTTTCTTTGGGACTGATCGAATGTAATGTCACAATGCTGATTGTATGAGAGTGCTGTTGTCGGCTATAAACCTTATAATGGATCATTAAATCAGATGCAATCCTCCGACTTTGGTCCTGTTCTGCCATTTGAAATGTCTTTGGCATAATAACCATTCGCTCAATCTTCTCTAATTTTAGCATCTCTGTATTTTTTTCCCCTCCTTATCCCTCCATTTGTTGTTCTTATTTCACCTGTTTTTAAAATGTGATTATTCTTGGCGGTCATGCCATCCTAAAGAGCATTAAAAAAAGCAGCGAAAATAAAAATGTTAATCGCTTGATTCATTGAACGGCCCAACCATGCTTAATTTATTGCATTGGAAAATTGCCATCTACTGAAGCAGTGAATCAATTATGACAATACATTGATAATCAGACGTGCCAGACCAAATGCATTATGATCTTACATCTAATTACAAATTGTTGATGGTTTAGTTACTCCGTCGCACTGCATTCATTTTCCAGCTTTGAACCTTTGGTGAAAATCAAAGGATTTGCAGATTATGCATTCAGGATCTTTCTCGAGGTGTTGCACGTTGTGAAAAATGTCTACCACACCAGAAAGTCCCTCCCATGCACCATGCAAGGCTAGCGCTGTTGCTGCTAACAGGTTTCTCTTTGCACATCAAAAACAGAGAGACACCATCTAGCCACGTAAACTGGTCCTCTTCAGCCCTGTTTTGCTTCTGTGAAATGCTGAATTCTTTGTAGTACAAGACAAGGATGCATCTTGAAAGTGCCATGCTAGTTAGTTACTTTCATTTAATGGGTTAACTTTGGAGAAGATGACGTGACTTTTGGCATTAAACTTTGCTGAATGTCACAAACTGTGAATTCCAAGTAATGCTGTGGAATCGATCGACCTTGTTTGGACGCGAATTTGTCGTAATATGCTCTTATGCTTCAACTCGACTTCTGAATCTTCTCTGTCGCAGATGTTTGCCCCCCTGTCGCCAATGGGAAGAACAGACCAACCACACTTGCTAGCAGTCAATTTGGTGGTACCGGTAAGTCTTTGCTATTAAATAATACAATAATAAAAATGTGTCACATTTGTGGATTTTATGAGTTTAAATGGGTGCTCTTTGTAGCTGTGTTTGGGCTAGTTGCTAAGTGCTCACTCCTCTCAACAGAGGAAAAAGACATGCTTCTTCTTGTTTTCTTAACCCCCTCTTTTATGAATACACCATAGTGTATCCAAAGTCAAAGCCTCGGGGCAGTTTGGATCTCTTGAACCGGTTGTTGAGTTGAAGCACCTTTGCACAAACTTGTACATCGTAAAAACTTTGTTAGGTCAAGTGGAGGAAGTGATTGCTCTTCATAATCATATTTTGGTCCAGAAGCCCAAACAATTGTCAAAAGTCTGTATTTTGCTTTGTTTGTCATCTCTTTTTTTCGTCTTTATAACCCAGTTGCACATCCCACTCTCATTGTTATTTTTGCTCCCATTGTGGCTCGTGTTGCTTCAGTTAAGATTGTTTTAGAAGTTGTCAAAGGCTCATACGTTTCTCTTTAAGGCTTCCAGTCTGTCGTCTGTCTGTCTCCCAATCGACACTCCAAACATTACCCTTGAATAAGAACAATCTGAGAACAAAGACTTAAATAAAGGCCTTACGGTCTCCAAACGATTCCCCCACCCCACCGCGTAAAACACTCCTCCCCCCCCACAAGAAAACACTTTCTCCCCTGCCAACTGACAGGAAATGGACCCACTCTGAAACAAAGCTCTCTCATACCTCCCCCACCACCCCGCAGGAGGCCCGCATGAAAACAGCAAAAGAAACACTGTGAAAGATCACCAGCTTCCATCTCGGTCTGTGGCGGCCTGAAGTGCCAATTACATAGCAGGGCCAAGCTAATGTCTCAGTTTGAGATTTTTATTGCGAGTGCTACCTGACACCGAGGTGACCCCGACTCTTAAATCTGTCACTTGTGAGATGCTTCGAGAAGGTCTTCACATCCGTCAACATAAACCTTAGCCTGTGAACTGCGTATAACAGGATATGACATGTTAGATAACTATTGAGAAACTAAGGTTGGAGGGATGGTTCACTTTTAAGGTAACCATTAAAAGAATTCCGTTTAAGTGCTGTAAGCCTCATTTGATGACATGTCCTCGATCACAACAGAAGAAAAAGTTTCTCGGTTCTTTTTGAAAGAAACACCTTGAGGGTTTAAAACCACTTGGTGTATTATTTGAGCTGTAAAGCTGTCGTTTTGTGTTGAGAATACAGTTCCAGACAGATTAACCTTTAGTTTGAGTGTAATTTATGTGTTTGAGAGTTTAAAATTATATTCAGTTTAAAAAGATTGCAGAGTTTAATCAAATTATACTGGTTCTTAATAGGAATTGCAAGTATTTGTTGACAAGCATTTGCGTCTTCCCTCAATCTCAATAGTTGTTACCGTTTATTACGTTATCTTGATCTCTTTTTGTTGTATTTTACTTTTAAAGTTATAAGTAAGCCCACATGGAATCTGTGCGCGCAGAAATCTGCAGATTTTTAGCCCATCAATAGCTATGTTTCCATCCGAAAATACAAATTAACTTTATGCACAAAACCAGATTATTGCATAAACGATGTGTGAATAAAGCAGCGTTTCCATCCAATAAGTCAAATCGAACAAAATCGTCACTTCCTGATTATTTGGCGCCAAATATCAACAGTAAAAACCAAATCTTGATTCTGTAGGTGATTAGTAATATAATAACACTAATACTGAAATGGTTAAGGTGTTTTAGAATGTCCAAAACAACATTTCAGATGTTTTACAAAGTGCTCAACCTGCTGTTTTGTCCATTTGCACATTTTTATCATCACATGATCTCTTATAACAAGTCACATGATTTTTTTTAATGCGCATGCTGGAATTTGTATGGTAAAAGTGTTACCACTGTAGTTTATGCGCATCTTTACTTCTTGAATAAAAAGTTTACTCCGTTATGCATGTAAGTTTTTTTTTTTTATGCGCATTTTCAAAATTGATGCGCATCTTGGCATTTCCATCCATCGTTTTTTTTTTTTTGCGCATATCCAAAATGCACATAAAAATAGGTGGATGGTAACGTAGCTATTGAGTCTTTGTATTTACGTGTGTAAATTTAGGATTAGGCTGATAAACGATATTATATTGAATCCGGATAAAATGTATGTTATTAACTCTGGACAAGCTCTGGACTTTTTTACTTTATGCTGATCTAAAAGCCAATCGCATGACAGAAATGTGCATCTATGGGAATCTAAAAGTGTGTTCATATTAGAAATGTACTGAATTTTCAGCCACCGAAAATTTATCGGCAGAAAATATGTTATGCCATTTAATGAAGCCTTTAATTTTTGTGGCTTCAGTCATTGTTGGGTACTCTTTTAAATCTGGAAGTATTAACAACTTCTATCGAAATGTGTATATATAGTTATCGTTCAATATGGAAAATAATTATCGAGTGCATTTTTGCCATATCGCTCAGCCCTATGTAAATTTATATTTATTCAGTTTTTAAATTCATTTTACTAATATTATTGTGTAGTTAATGATACTCCTAAAATCATTCCTCATAAATCCACTGATTTTCTTACAAAATTCTCCACAGAAATATCAAAAAGTTCACAGATTCTGTCTGGCTCTGGTCATAAGTGACGAATTATAATTTTTTCTGTGGCTACATACCAGAAATGCTGCTTTATCGAACCCAAAAATGAAAATTGTTTACTCTCACTTCACTTGTTCAAAACCCATTTGAGTTTCTCTCCTGTGTTGCAGTAGTAGTAGTAGTAGTAGTTAGGGATGCAACGATTAACAGATTTCACTATTAACCGTGTTTTACTTCGTCATGGTTAATTAATCATAAAGTCGTCTCAACACTGCGTTCTGCATGGAACTAAACTGCTGCAACTAAACAAAGTTATGCCAACTGTGCGCTACTTCAAAATTCAGAGCTTGTACACTATACTCACACACATTGGATTAAAGGCTCATTTTAACTATGGCTGAGGCTATTACTAAATACCATATTACCAGTTTTTTGACTGCGCTAGTTCGTTATTTCCAATAGAGGTGTGCGGCTTGTGCGTGCATATTGGTTAACTAGTTTAAAGGGAAATACTTTATATGTAGCTTAGATTTACACTAGACTGATACTATTTTATTTTTGTATTTATTTTATTTATTTATTCATTGTTTTGTCATTTATATTCAGTGTAAAATTATTACTTATGTCTAAATGCCAAAAATGTTTTTCACTTATTTTTGAAGTCCGATGAGAAATGGACTATTGTTCGTTTTTTTTTTTATTATTGTTTTGTGCTGTCATAATTGATTACTAAGCAGCAATAAATAACACTTTAAAATATAAGGAGTTTTCTCTTATGATTTACTAAACTAGTAGTGTTTTTTTTTTTAATCAATGAATGCATAATAATCGTGATAACCGTGATTACTCCTCAGACTATAATTATACAACCAAAATCTGTAACTGTTGCATTCCTACTAGTAGTGAAGTAAACTTCATTGTCCTTGACAGGAAATTTGTTATGAGCATCACCATATTGCTGAAGACATTCCATAAAAACAAACAATACAAAATACAGCAGTTACAGTAATTATAATGCTAATTGAGATAAACTCTTGTTAAATAAACCCACTGAAACAGATACAAAGGATTTCTTAAATCGGTTCAACCTACAATTAAGAACTCTATATCTCCCCAGAGGGAAGCAGTTCATAATATGGAAACGAAAATGAGTGTTGAACACAAAAGAAGCTATTTTGGAAAATGCTGGATGCTTTGACTTCCATAGTTAATTGGAAGTAACTGGGTGCTCGTAAACGGCATTCTTAAAAATATCTTTTGTGTTCAACACAAGAACGAAACATGAGGGGAGTAAATAAGATAATTTTCATTTTGAGTGAATCATCCCATTGAAGATCACATAATATAAGTTGTGATTATAAGTTGAACAATTCCCCAAATTTTTTAGCGTTAAATTGCGATTAGCAAGGACCTAAACTTCTGACCGTCCCCCACGGTTCAGGCAAAAAATCCACAAAGTAAGTACATGTTTAAAGTAAGCAGTGGCCTTCAGAAGTGCATCTGTTCCTCAAGACAAAAGTGCTCGGAAGGGTGCTAATTGCATTAAAGCATTTCCTCCCCCATCTTTGGGCATAGCTGTGGTGTTTGTGGGGATTTTTTTTTTTTTTTTGCATAGGAGGACTTCACCAGGCGTCCTCTCGCTCACCTCCACAGCTGCCCAACACGTCACCCATTGAGGACAGCGTTAGGACAGGACAGAGCCCATTTCCCCCATCACACCCCTAACATGGAAGCACATTCTTTCTCTCTCTCTCTCACACACGCATACACACACACCTCGGGACTTTATGACTTCACTTTTGATATCTGCTGCGATCTGAACTTGAATAATGCCATGCTGTGTAGTTGATGTATTTGAAGGAGTGTATAAAGGAAATGATCTTTCCTCAATGCAGGAAATGGAATCGGTTCCTGCTTGACTGAATGTCATATTTGTCTCAGTAGAATTGCATTTTGATGGGTTCCAGCTTACAAAAAAACAAACATAAATGCATCCACAAACAAAGCTAGTCCATATAGACAAAGCCAAATTTGCCAGAATAAGCACCCGTTTGGTTCGCTAATGTGGTCATTCATTTTAAAAATACAGTCCTACTGACAAATTCAATTCAAAGCCATTCGCCATGTTAAACATCTTATGTGCTTCTTGTGCATCTGAATCTGTATCTCTGCCACTTCATTTTCCCCACATAAGATGATTCTGCCAGGGAGATTCTTTCACTCACTCAGTCAGTGCCCACTTCATTTCCCATGCTGCCTGCGTGGGCTCCATAGATCACGGCTGTCAGCGTGGATGTCGCTATTTGCTCTGCTTTGTTAGCTTCATCACTCATGCTCAGCCTTCAGTGGCCGCTCTGGCTGAGACCCCCTCTTCTCTCACACATTTTTAATTAGACCTCCAAAAAAATCAAAAGGAGAATATGAATATTCATAAACCAACTGCATTAATATGCACAATTATGCAAATCAGCACGCAATTAAGCCATGTGTCTTTGGAGAGCTTTGCATTAAGGCATAAGACAGGAGGCAGAGGGGAATGCTTTATGAGGAATTTCTGCTTCAGTACACTTTGAAACATTCCCGCAATATTTTTGAATATCCATATTTCTACATACAAATATATTGATGCTAGAGAGGGAAAACCTTTTTAACGCTTTACATCCTGTAGGTCCATGTACTGAGACCTGTGTTGTCCCTGTGGGTCTCCTTTCCCAATTGTACAATGATGCTAATTTCGCAATTCTTTGATCAGCCTGTTTTTGTTCTGCTTGCCGTGATACACCCCCCCCCCCCCCCCAACTTGTCTTAATGAGATCCAGTGACTGAATGAATGCTCCCTTTATGGTCAGTGATGTTGAAGCTTGCTGAATGACATGGATATTAGTGTGGTGTGATGGTTTTGGATTAGATCCAGAAGCTGTCCGACAAGCACCGAGAACCAGCCGGCAAATGTCCGATGGCCTTAATGCATGAACGGAGTATTAAGAAGGATCTTGATTTGAAGGTTTAGCACATGCCAAAATTGCAGATTTGGTCTGACAACTTGTGATCAATTGGTTTGCAGGAATGGAAGAACGCAGTAGTCCTTGGGCTGCCGGAGATCAAAACAGTCCATCTTTTAACCAGGTACTGGTAGAACCTAATGCCTTGTTGGCCACCTAATGGTGTTGCCGAGGCATGTTTTATAGTTTTGTCTTGGCTTTTCCAGAACTATGGAGAGGGCCCACATTATGAGCATGAAGGACTATCCTCCCCATTCCTTGGGACAGGGATTAGTGGTAAGTTTTGCTAATGTTTAGTTGAAATTTTTTTACTTTATTTGAAATGCTCAAGTGTTGAGATATTGTTTATAACATCCTCCATTCTTTAAACTTGTAGGTAAAAATGAAAGAGGTCCTTACTCTTCCTTTGGAGGGCAGGTAAGTTCAATAAAGCCAAATTAATCTTTTTAAAGGCTTCGGGTGACTTGCTAGACACTCTCCTCTAACATTTAACTGATATCCACCATCCTGTTGTTCCCTACAGCCGGGATTCCTGCCCTCAGACATTGCCATACCTTCTGCAGATGCCATGTCCCCATCTGGATTGAAGTCTGGCTCACAGTTTTACCCATCATACGCAAACAATCCCCGGAGACGCCCCTCAGATGGAGGCATGGGTAAAGAATTTACAACATTAACTTGACTTGCATCGGATCTGTAAATATTAAATGAAAGAGTACTACATCTTTTAAAATATTTTTACAGATCCCCAACCACAAAAAAAGATCAGGAAGCCACCAGGACTGCCATCTTCCGTGAGTGACCTTTCATTCTTATTTGCTTCCATCATAATTCTTTAATTACAACCTTGAATCTAAGACCAGAATTGTCAGGGATTACATAAGGAAGGTCACTGCCAAATGATTAATTGAATCTGAATAAAAGTTAGTATTTACAAACTTACACAATATATGAGTGTGGTTTCGGTGTATATAAATATAAACATGCATAAAGGTATTTACATTTAGTATTTAGCAGCTGTGTTTTACCAAAATGTAGGATAATAGAAGGTCTTTAGAGAGCAGCGATTATATAAATGTCAAAAAAGACATGTTGATTTAGCTAATTAAAAAAATAAAAAAATACAATACATATGCACAGTAATCATATATTATGTAATTACAAACTTTATATTTTAAATGCTGTTTAATAAATCGATAGCACTGCTTTTGGTGTTTCTTAATGTTTTTAGTAATTAATTATTACTAATTAGTAATTAGTATGCTGGAAGATGGCCTACCAACAGTACAATTGTACATTTTGACATTGGATTAGGCTTAGTATAATTCTAATACAGTGACATGAACGCAAAAGAAAAAATAAAAAGGTTCTACTGCTGTCAATAGATTAGCTAGCATTGAAGACACATCCTTCCAAAAACATTCCTGTGAAAAGTCCTTTGATTAAACAGACTGTATGCATTTTCATTTGCGTCAAAATAAAGAGATGTCAGCCATGACTAAGGTCCATAATCTTTTTAAACCTTTGACCATTCCAAGTTGACGTTAACTTAAGCAAACATGAAAGCAGCCATACCCGATTCCAAACTACTTCCTTTGAGTCATGGGAGAAGCGTAACTGTTGTTCATAGCTAATCCACATTAGCTCAACACTTTGCCCTCCTAAGCCCTCTTCCCAAACACGATCCTTCAGATTTGCCCATGCTAGACCTTATCCTCCCCCTCTGCACAAGTGACCCAGTTGTGATTCCTTGCACCTCCCTCCATCTCTCTCTCTCTCTCTCTCTCTCTCTCTCTCTCTCTCTCTCTCTCTCTCTCTCTCTCTCTCTCTCTCTCCTCTCTCTCTTTCTCTCTCTCTTGTCTTAGCTCAGATTAATGGCTGCTGATGAGCCAGGGTTCTAACTCCTGCTGAATCCCACTCTACGTCTCAGTATAACTTCCTCCTGTGCCACCACAGCATTATAATACCCTAATGATCCTGCTGATGCTCACCTGCTACCTTTAGCATGCTTTTCAGTGCTTTTTCAGTTTTTTTTGTTTAAATCCAACTTTAGCAAAACACTAAATCATATTGATCCTTAACTTGCCTAGACTTGCCTTGATCTTTTCAAGTGCATCAACAAATCATTGTGAGGATGTGTTTCCTGGTGAACTTCAGAGAAGAGGGCTATTTGCAGTTTTTTTTTTGTCTTCCCCTCCCTCATTTGTTCTTTTATGTGGTTTCCACATAATCGACTAGTCTATTTTGCTCCACTCCTACCACTTCTTCAGCAAGACCTCTCCCCCCACTGTTCTCACCCCTCCCCTATTCAGCCCAGCTGCCTGTGGAGTTGGACGAGCTCCAGGAGTAGGCAGATGGCTCTGTAATTAGAAGTGCATCTCTCCATTCCCATCCCACTTCTCCCTGTTAAATCAAATTACAGGCAAAAGAGAAATATCGCTTTGCTGGATTTGTATTCTCCGCTGGCCCGAGACCCACCCGCCCGCTGGCGCCCTCCCTCCCTCCCAAACACTCGCTCATGTATGCGCACATACAAACAAACATACAAATCATACATGTTAAAACATGTTTGTTAGATGGAGGTATGCCTAACGGCTCCTGAATTCACATGAATAACTGATCTATTCGGTTCCATTTTAGGCTTCCTATGTTAGTGTCATTCATTTATATAATAGTTTAGAGTTTTAGCAAGTACTATTTCACCGTTACGGAATATGTCATAACCTAGTGTGCCTGGTTTGATTTGGACTCTATCTTAGTGATGGTGCACCCTGTAGTTGTCCTCTCTCTCCGTTTTTGGCTCATGGGAGTGCAAGAGGAAGCGCCGACTGTGCCATGAGATGGCCGTGGCGCATTTCCCAGCATGCTCTGTTCTCTGCCTCTGCCACTTTATCTGAGGGGGCACTATGGAAACACGCGCACACGTCATTTGTACCAAAAAATCACAAAGTATTGCCAACAACATGGGCTCCATACCAGTTGTACATTCATGTGCAACCTTTCCTTTGCTTGTTACTATGAATGCCATGTTTCTTAATGTCCTTCGTTTTCCTTGTTTATAAACGCAGGTTTATGCTGCCACCTCTGGTGATGACTATATTCGTGACGGTGCCACTTACCCGGGCTCCAAACCTGGCTCTGTGTACCCAGGATCTTTTTACATGCAAGGTGTGTACACGGGGAGTTAAAGAATCATTGGCACATCCAAAATTCCAAGCCGTAGTGTGATGCTAATATTAATGTGTACATATTTTGTTCACGCAGGCTTGTTTGCAAACAGATTAGTAGTGACTAAGCAATTATCTTGTTGTTTTGTTTGTTTGATTTGAAATTAGAAGCATACACAAAGACAAATGTTTCTGTGGATGGCACATCCACGCAAGTTCTTGTGCTGATTGGTATTGATCCCTCCCATCTGCCTTTGTGTTCGCAGAGGGCCTACACTCATCTTCGGATCCCTGGGCCCCTTCCGGATCCTTAGGCCAGTCGGGATACACGGCAATGCTGGCGAATTCGCCACACATAAATCAACCAGCCTCCTTTTCGGCGATAAACCCACAAGACAGGATGGTATGTCTTGTGAAGGTCTTGGAGAAGGGTCTAAATTGTGATTTGTTTATGAAGCTCTGGTCACGGTGTTATTTTCTTCTTTTACTGCACAGAACTATCCTTTGCATGGAGCAGACGTCAATGGTTTTCATTCAGGCTCTGCAGCCTATAGCCACACATCCTCCATTAATGGATCAGACAGCATTTTGGGTAAATGACCTTTGTCGTTTTTTTTAATTGTATGTCCTCTACATTGTGTAATGAGCTTGTAATTGGATTCAGATCGGATCTTGAAGTGGAGTCATCTTGTAAAATCATTTTCGAATGAGTCTAAACTTGAACCATAATTTAGAAGATATTGGCCTTCAATATTTCATTTAGACTGTGACTGGTCATTTTTAGAAGTTAGCAAATTGAGCTGACATTGACATAATGAATGAGCTAATAAGTTCTTTCATTCTCTCCAATAGCCAGTAGAGGTACAGTCGCAAGCAGCTCAGGTGACGAGATTGGAAAAGCTCTTGCTTCGGTGAGTGAGCTTTCATTAATCGCCATGAAATATCATTTGGCCATGTGAAGTCTAGGACAGATAGCATTATTCTTATAGTGATGCTTTTCTTATTGGGCATATAGTCAGACGACCAAAGAGCCATCTTACTTATTTTTGTTCAATGTGTTTTTGATTGACAGATCTACCCTTCGGACCACAACAGCAACAACTTCTCTTCCACTCCTTCCACTCCTGTGGGCTCTCCTCAGGGCATTGCAAGTAAGTCAGATATGCTGTCTTATTCTGTCAAAGATAGATCCGGTTCATTAGATCGGCTAGTGTTGAAAGGTGCCAAGACAAATACGCAGAGGAAGAAGGCTAAAGTATCATAAATCATTCTCTTTAGATTGATGGGGTTTGGTGTAGATCGAGAGACAAATGTGAAGCTCTAGAGCGCCATCTGCTGTTTTCATAGTTGCTTGTTTCACGCGCAGACTTTATATCATGTTCTCCTCAGCAGGTGCAACACAGTGGTCGAGAGCTTCTGGCCAGGCTGCTCTGTCTCCTAATTATGAAGGTGGACTACATGCACTGGTAAGGTTATTAACTTTTCCGCAATAATGGGATTAAAGGCACAGTTCACTCAAAATTGAAAATTCTGCCATCATTTACTCACCCTTGACATGTTCCAACTAGGCATGAGATAATAACTGGTTTCAAGGTTTACCGTGGTTTAGAAAAGTCAAGGTTTTAAAACCGCCAAAGTTTTTTTTTTTTTTTTTTGTACATGTCTTTCATAACTATTTTATTTAGTTTTTAGTGCAACTGTATCTCCAGCAGAAAAGTAACCTCCACATCAAAAGCTACTGGTCCAAATTATTTTAAAAGTTTTTTAAAATAAAATATATTGTTTTTTACCCAGACATTTAAATAAACTTATTTTGGAGCAGTAATTACAATACCATGAAACCGTGATATTTTTATCCAAGGTTATCATACTGTCAGAATCTTATACCGACTCATGCCTAGTTCCAACTAGGCTTGTGCCGGTATTCGGTAATGCGATAAATCACGGTAATGAATATGCACGATATTGTTATCGCGGGCACTTCAAAATACCGTGAAAAATATTAGATCCGAATGTATATTCTTAGAACGCGCCTTAGCTTATTTTCCATCAACCGCTTGAAGAAACACTGCGTATGTGCTGCGCAGAACTGATGCGCACTCTGATGTAAACAATCCCCACATGTAGAAGCCCTGTGTGCGCGCCGCCGCTGCCACCGCACTATAATCCTCACACGCAGGGGTAGATTTTCCATCTGGCAGACCGGGCACTTTCCCGGTGGGCCGACGTACTTTTTGGGCCGGGCTGATCATCGTCTTATGATTTGATCGGCCCATAAAAGGCTTAGCAGCCTATCGTTTTTTTCTGCCTTATTGATTGACGCTGCTGCGATCTGTGACTCTCTGAAAGTAGATGCTTTTTTTCCCGGACAGACAGACCGGGCCGGTCCATGTGACACTGTGCAGCCCATTGGCTCTTTTCGGTATTGACATTGGGCTGGCCCAATCACAAACTCCTATTTTGGACTCCGTGTGAGCGTGCGTCGTCTGTGTGTATTTGTCAAAATAGTCGAGAGTCAGAGAGAAGAAACGCAAGGGAGGCGCAGAGAAATCGCGGGAAATACACCGGCGTTTCATTTAGCGAGTCTGAAAAGTTCTGTTCATTCTAGTACACGGCTAAAAACGCAAATCACGTGACCACACTCTCTCTGCCCAGAGCTGCAGCCACTAGTTCAGCGGGTGAGCATAAACCCCAGGTGAGAGAATAGTGCATGTCAGACAGTTCATCTGCTGGATGATCTCATCTCACTATAGTTGTTAAACGTGATATTGAATTCATCTTGTTGTCTCTATCTAACAATTCTTATGTCTTTTGAATCACTTGTTCTCAGTTAACTGTTTTGGCTGAGTGCAAAGATAAGCTAATATATTAATTTATGTAACCACATACACTGATTCTGCACATTGACTGATTGCTTACCTTTATCGTTTAAATTTAATGTACGTTTTACTATTATAATGGCCATTATTGGTTATTAAAACTGATATTCTGCAAAAAAGACAGGGTAAATCAAATATCAAAATGAAACAAGTTTGACTTATATTATGTTTTCATTGTTTAGATAGTGAAACAGCAAGCAGGATGAGGTGAAAGGTTATAATGTAACACTGTTCCCTTTGAAGATTTACCCATGCATTAGCAGGCAGTTTTTGTTATGTTTATTATTGAATATAGGCTGAGTGAATAGTGTATTGAATAAGCTAAATTGACTGTAGTGTATGAGTGTGTGTGAATGAGTGTGTATGGGTGATTTCCAATATTGGGTTGTGGCTGGAAAGGCATCTGCTGCATAAAACATGCTGGAATAGTTGGCAGTTCATTCCACGATTGCTGATTGAAGACGGTTTCCCTTTGCACATTCACTTTGATATAATTGCTCAAGTTTACTTTTATATTGTGTATTGTTTTATTTATATTTATTTGTATTTAAATGTTTGAAGTACTTTTAGTTAATTAAAAAGTTATTAAAGTTACTAAGTTGACGAAACTGAAGTTTTTTTGTGTTTTTTTACCTGGTTCTCTAGTAAAATTACAATATCGTGATAATACCGTATACCGTGATAAAAGCTCAATCAATTAATCGCAGCATGAAAATGTGATACCGGCACATGCCTAGTTCCAACCCATTTTTTTTGTTCTGATCACAAAAGATGATCCAATAAAACATTTTGGAAACCTGTAACTATTGACATCCACAGTAGGAAAAACAAATATTATGAAAGTCGGGGGTTACCAGTCTCCAACATTTTTCAAAATATCTTAAAAATACTCAAACGGGTTTCAATCAAGGGTGAGTAAATATTGGCAGAATTTTGGGTAAACTATCCATTTAAGCTTTGTCTTTGATCAGACAAATGTACAGTATTCTTCATTGAGTATTATTTATAAATATACAGCAGTAGTATTTATTAATGTTGTGAATGAGCTTTTTTAAAATATATTTTCAGTTTTAACTTTTATGTAATAATTATTTATTCCAAATTAATTATTTAATAGTAAAACCAAAAGGGCACATTTAACAAATTTCTTACATTTTTAACGTTTTATTTTTTAACAATACTGTTTTGAAACTCTTACAAAAATGTAATGGTTTTATATTTGATATACATTTTACTTAATTATTTTTATTTATTTATTTGACATGGACATCACAATTACACTGGACAACCAAATGCATTTTTAAACTTTAAGACTATTTGTGCAAACACTGCTGTTTTGTTTTTAACCACTTTTTAAGAACACTACTAAACATATTTATATTACTTTTCTAATTTTAGGCTAACTGGTAAATCAACAGGTAAACTACATTAGTGGTATCACTGATATAGTTAAACAACATTGACCTTTTGCTTTGCTTTTTATGCAATTGTGATGGTCCACACACACTTCTGCGCTAAAATTATGAATTACTTTTGCAGTTTTGATGAAAATTTTGATTTAATTTCCCAACTTTATTTCAAATAGTGATCGTTATTTTAATATTATTTAAAGATAAGATGGTGGTTTGCAAATTAACCAATTTTGTACCTGGATCTTGCATATTCACTTTTTTTTGGCACTGGTTTGAAGCGTTATTTGGTAACACTTTAGAATAATGGTTCGTTAGTTATTGAAATTAACTAAGTATCAATAATTTTGTAAAGCATTTATTAATCATAGATCAACATGAATTAATGCATTATTACAATCAAAAGTTGTGCTTGTTAACTTAATTAACATTAAAGTGAACGAAGATGAATAAACATCATAATAAATGTATTACTAATAGTTTGTTCATGTTAGTAAATACATTAACTAATGGACCATTAATTTAAAGTGTTAACTGTTATTTTACTATCCAAAAATCAAAACACAGGAGACATTACTACAAAACAACTGAAGTTGGCAAAAACAGTAAACACCCTTGCCTATGAGTGCTTATTGAGGTGGTTAAAAGATACTGGTTACTTTTTTATCGCCAATTAGAAATGGCAAGCAATTGTGCACTGTTGAAATGTTTGTCTGTATTGTTATTTTTAGAACAGGATATAACTTCTATAGCTTCCCCTTTTTAAAAATACCATACCATTACACAGCAAAACAAAATGGAAGACCGACTGGAAGAGGCCATTCACGTCCTCCGGAGTCATGCGGTGGGTCAAGCACCAGGAATTCCTGGAGCCCACGCTGACATGCACAGCCTGCTGAGTGCCGTCTCCACATCCAGCGCATCCATGGGTAGCATCCCACAGGCTTATTCCAATGCAGGACTGCCCCTCAGCAACAGACACCCTGCCATGGTCAGTAGTATGGTCCAAAAGGTTTCTGAAAAATATAGATTTATATGTCAATGTCTCCATTTTGGCCTGTCAATATTTTGTTTCAGGAAAAAAAATTGCAATAGATGTATCTGTAGGAATCATGTTACAGCATGTTCAGTGTCAAAATTATAGTTTAGCAGCACTACGAGTAGAGTCATTGCAGTTAAATCATAATGGAGTGAGAGTTTAGCATTTGTATGCATTTTAAGGCCTGTGGCTGTGTAAGGGTTTCAAAAGTTTTATTTATTTGGGCACAAAAAAAAAAGATTATTCATTTTCTGTTCTTGAATACTGTTAGACTCCCCAGAAAACCATGAAGCACTCTTTAACCCATTTGTGCCCAAATTTTTAAAAATGGTTTCATGCATGTAGTCTTGTTAATAGTGTCCTATATGAACATGTTTTCATTTATTTTCTCCAGGTTTTACATTTTTTACATTTTATTTGATTTTTTTAAAATCGTATTTGAATATGTGGCAACTATAGTTGCCCGTGGGAACCATTCAATGTAAAATTTGAATAGGAGGAGAACATTTGGCATTCTTAAACAAAACAGCTTTCAAAAGATCAATTAATATTCATAAACCCATTTATTATGATTAAAATGAAAAAAAAACATTTAATATGAACCCCCTGGAAAATTATCTATCATATAATTTAATCCAAATAAAAACACAAAGAACTAATCCCATTTGTCTTCCCCAACAGACTATTGTGTCAAAAAGATAAAATGAAAAAGTTAAGTTGAAAATGATTTACTTTAACTAAAGTTTAAAGACAATTATTACAAATATTGAAATGATAAATTATAATTATGAATTAATACAAATATTATTATATAACATTTGTAAAAAAAAGTTTTAATGTCTTATTCCCTACACAGCAAAATCCCAAGGGTAGAGAGTATTTGGTCCAACACTACAGAGTTACTGCAGTCAAAGAAAAAAAATAAATAAACAAGAGTCAAAAAGTAAAGTAAAATACTGGTGTAAATACAGACAAGTAAATACATACCACAATGGCGTCATCTAACAAACAAAATTTTTCAGTAAATCTCACTAGAGACTTTTGTAGACATCTGACAAAAATAGTCAGAGAGCTTAGTAATAAGTAAGCTGCGGATTCTGTTTGTGGAGTTGTTTTAATGATCCTGATGAGCTGACATGGTGAGAGATTTGGCCATGTTCACAGGTACTCAGGTATTTTTGTAAACAAAAAAACTTTTTTTCTCAATTTTCTAAAAGACACCGACCCGGTGCTTTTGAAAATCTTCATCCTGACAAGAGTTTCAAAAATTTGGGTTTTAGTGATCTGAACTGTGCTTTTGTGTAAGACAAAAGCTGCATTTAAGACAAAACCCGTGTTTGTGTGGACAGGAGGCCTAAGGTTGTGAATTTGGTTGTAGTTTTGTATTTTTCTTCAGTGATTCTGCTTTTTAACAGCAGGAGTTCATTATTCTCTGTTGACTCAGCACTTTAACTCTGCTCGTGTTATTTTTATTCTTTGTAGGAGTGGGACCAGTGGGATATGTTAATTTTACTCTGAGGATTTTGCTGTGCATCAAATTGTGTATCTAAAAAAAAAGTATACTTTAAAGTAAAGATATCAGTTAAATGGTTATGTTTAGATGGGGTATTATGAAAGCAAAAATCATTACACAAGATCAATAACCATGATTTATTAACTTATTATTTTCTAATTCCCCATGATTTATGTACTTACAAGTTATTTGCCTACCACGCTTGAACATTTAACAAAGTATACAAAAAAAACTATACCTATCTTGAAAGATCTGTTTTATTTGGATGAATCTAGAGACCTTCATGATTATGTTGATGTACATTTGTGAACAAAAAAGAATTTTCAGTATCATGAAATCAGCATCCTGAAATCAGGGGTAGGAAGTTGAAGGCTTCATGTGACAAAGTAAATCAATTCCTTTTTTTCTTTCTTGAAGTCTTTTATTTGGTTGTTTGCTTGCATGTAATTGAGAAACTACCAAATAGAGCTATTTAAGTCATATGGTGTGTTTATATCGCAATGTCAGATTTGTCCAATATTGTGCAACCCTACTGTTCGCAGCCACAAATAACTAGCTCCAGCTTCAAACTAGCTTCTGAAACCCGAGTTTAGAGCTGTATGTGGTATTATGCAACAAAACAATAACAATGCACCTGTGGGTATTGATATGTGCTAATTACTCTCCCGTGTTGCACTTTTCTGAAGGCTGGAAGCCATCATGACGACCATGCCTGCCTTCCTCCCAGCAGCACCCTGTTGCAGTCGGCTCATGCTTCAGGCACCCCGCAGCCTGGAGGAGCACCAGAGGCTTTTAACAGTGAGCAGCCGTTTCACTTTCACTTTCTGAACCAACCAAACGTGTAAACAACAGATGCAAATGCTGAGGATTGTGAGCGAAATTGCTAATAACGGTTTCTTGTCTCTAGCTTCAGGTTTGCCCGGAGGCTTGGCCCACACCACGCATTCGTCAAACAAGTCTGATATTAAGAGGGAGGAAAAGGAGGACGATGAGAACTCTTCTGTGGCTGACAAGTCTGAGGAAGAGAAGAAGGAAAGCAAACCTCGCACCAGACCAAGGTACTAAATCTTTACTAGGGTAGCCCTTGAACGGCTGAATGTAGGTGTGTGCGATATTGATGGAAAACGTTTTTTTTTCTTGTAAAATAAATTTGCTGAAGGTTTTATTTTGCTAGTATTGATTTAGTTCAATATGGATGACTTGCTCAGACATGCATAAATGTTCTGCTTTGTCTGTTTTTGTTGGCAAAACAACAATATTTTGCCTAAAATGCAACAATTAGACTTTTCTGTAACTTTTTTTTTTGTTGTTGTATTAGGTTCAAATCCTATTTGCACCATGCTCAAACTATTGCTTTTACCTAGCCATACAGGGATGTTTTTGCTTTCATAAATTGAATTATAGGGGCCTTAACTGCAGTTTATTATCCCTCATTTCCACTGAGTGGTACGGTTCACCTTTGTCAGGCTTGTGTCTCCACTGCCAAATGGTACCCTTTTGGTAGGGCTGGTGTTTTAGTTGCGGTCCTCAAGTTGCGGTCGTCATTTGTTACAATACAATATTTATTTATAAAGCACATTTAAAAACAACCAAAGTTGACCAAAGTGCTGTATATGCAGTTGCAATCAGAATTATTAGCCCTGCTGTTTATTGTTTTCCCCAATTTCTGTGTAACGGAGAGAAGATTTTTTTTTTCAACACATTTCTAAAGATAATTTCAATGACTAATTTCTAATAACTGATTTATTTTATCTTTGCCATGATGACAGTAAATAATATTTGACTAGATATTTTTCAAGATGCTTATATACAGCTTAAAGTGACATTTAAAGGTTTAATTAGGTTAACTAGGCAGGTTAGGGTAATTGGGCAGGTTATTGTATAACAGGGGTTTGTGCTGTAGACTATCAAAAATATATAGCTTAAAGGGGCTTATAATTTTGACCTTAAAATGGTTTTTAAAAAATTAAAAACTGCTTTTATTCCAGCCAAAATAAAACAAATAAGAATTTTCTCCAGAAGAAAAAATATTATCAGACATACTGTGAAAATTTCCTTGCTCTGTTAAACATCATTTGGGAAATATAAAATTCAAAGAGGTTTAATAATTCTGATTGCAACAGTAGGCAGTTAAAGGCAGAAAAGAAAGCAGAATTTAAAGAAAGTTTTACCAAATAAAAGCAATAAAACACTGATCAATGAGCATTAAAAGCGAGGGACAATAGATAGTCTAATGTGAACTGGTAGAGTGTTCCAGAATTTAGGACCAGCAACCGCAAACGCTTGATCACCTCATTTTTAAGGAGTGTTCTAGGCATCATAAGATCTCAATGAAGGACAGGGGGTTTACGGACCGAGCAAGTCAGTAAGGTACTGAGGAGCAAGATTATTGGCGGCTTTGTAAACCAATAATTTTAAAATCAATTCTGTATTTAATGGGTAACCAGTGAAGTGCAGCAAAAATAGGAGTTACCGACTCATACTTGCGGGCGCCAGAAAGTAGTCTAGCAGCCTTATTTTGTACCAACTGCAGACAAGAGAAAGAGAGAAGACTGAGAAATACCATAATAGAGATAGTTGCCATAATCCAGACAAGTTGTTATGAAGGCGTGAATCACTGTTTGAAAATTACTCTAGGTTAAAAATGGCTTGATTTTAGACAGTTGTCTGAGATGGTAAAATCAGGATTTTACGACCATACTGATCTGTTTTTCAAATTTTAAGTTTATCAAACATAACACAGATTTCTTGCACACTGGGTAATATGTGAGGCCGAAGAGCCCACATTTACATTTAATAGAGAATTTTCTTTGTGCCCAAATACAATTACTTTAGTTTTATTTTCGTTTAAATGTAAAACATTTAAGAATATGAATATCGCACACCCCACTAGGCTCAACCTCATGATAGTTTGACACTGCATTGTCTTAATTTGATCTCGTGTAACAAATGTCTGTACATTTTCTGTTTTTTAAAATCAAATAATTGAAGTGAAGTGAAGACATTGGGCCAGGCCTGATTTCAAAGTGCTTGGGCTTGCCCAACACAATAAAATACCATGTTTTATAGTGTTCTTCATTCCCCTTTCCCAAACTCTCACATTGTTTTCAGAAAGGAGGTGTTTTCCCAAGTCCTTTCAGGTGTTTCAGACCAGGGAGAAGAGTAAGTCTATCTCCCACCATAGAGTGCATGTTTGTAAAAGACTTCAAATACTCACTTGATCGCATTAAATCTTTATATGGCTGAATGTTATTGTGTATAAATGAATGACATGTTTATTCCATGGGCTTTTAGATTTTTATTAATTGCACACTTGCTTTATTCTTTAATATCTAATTCATGATTATATGTGTGTACTGTGTATAGGGATCGGTGGCACTGACAGCACATTTTACAAAATCAGATATTTGTCTGAGTGATGCTTCCCCTTGGCAGGAATTGAAATTGTGCGGTTGTTAAATACGCTACTGGTAACTGACAACTAGCAAACCAACTATGTATTTTAAGATCAATTTAAATATTTAGGGCCATTGCTAGTTTTTAAACCACATTGGATGCATAGCGTTAGCAGCACCATCTAGCGATTGTGTGTGGAATTCTCCCGAGCCTACAGTTCTCTTTTAGATTTTATGCATGTAAATTAATGCTCAAATTCCTGATGAAAAGTACCATAGTGATGTCATTAGTAAAACATAACATCAGCAATATCTACTGCACTTTTTTCCCTTGTCTAATTACATGCTTGATATGCATTTTTTTTTGGTTGCACAAAATCTACAAACTAGCTTCACATTTATGTTTGTATTTGATCAAAGGATATTAATAATAAGAAAACAAATTGTCAGGTTTTCTGACTGGGGCTGTAAAGATCCTCATACTTATTCATTTTTGCAACAACTTTACTGCTAATATACTTGAGCAATACTTGGGCTGTATCCTAAATTTCCCCCTTTATCCTTATATAGTGTACTATTTGAGGAAGCAGAGATTTCTAGTGGTGTTCAAAACCAAAGTGGCCATTCTGAAGTGCATTCAATAAATCCCACATTGCACCACAATAACAATTGTACAACCAATGATTAGCGAATACCCATAATGCACTTGTTTTTTTGCACCAAATACAATCTATCTTTTCGAAATAAATTTATTGGCTTGTTCAATTAACATTTGTAAACATGAGAGCAATTAAAATATTTAGCTTCACTACTAATAGACAGATTAAGTGACTATCACAGGGTCTAACCAAGAACCTCCGGTGCACTTAAATTAATTTACTCCTTTAAGTGAACTAATGAATGGAACAGTGAATGAGGGTATAGTGTGCGATTTAAGATACAGCCCTGAACTACAAATCTTGTTAGGTTTAAACTATTTTAATTATTTCTCTCCACAGTCTAAATGAAGATGATGATGATGAGGATTTGCCAGCAGAGGTGAAGGTTGAGCGGGAAAAGGAGCGGCGGGTGGCCAACAACGCACGAGAGCGACTGCGTGTGCGGGACATCAACGAGGCCTTTAAAGAGCTGGGCCGCATGTGCCAGCTGCACCTGAGCAATGATAAACCCCAGACCAAACTGCTCATCCTGCACCAGGCCGTCAACGTCATACTAAACCTGGAGCAGCAAGTCCGCGGTGTGTGATTATGCTTTATTTAAAGACGACATGATATAGCATTTGCTGTGACGCTAAATATTCATGAATTTATTACAGAACGCAACCTGAACCCTAAAGCGGCATGTCTGAAGCGGCGTGAGGAGGAGAAGGTGTCCGGAGTGGTTGGAGACACCCAGATGCAACTGTCTGGACCACATCCAGGCCTGGGAGGAGATGGACGCAACTCCGTCAGTCACATGTGATCCTGTGGTACGTTACGCAAACACTGTTAATAAGTTTATACGTTTCCACTAATTGTTAATCCAGTAAATGGTACACAGCAGCTAACAGACCTTTGTTGGAGGCATTCACTTTTGATACACACCTGGGTTGTTTGACTTCAGAGATTAATATGTTTGCATAATTATTTGAGCTCACTTCTGTCATTTAGTATGATTGCATTCACATTATGTATAAATTGGTTACTGTTATTTATGCATCTACTGTGACCAGTTATAATTTATATCTAATTTATTCAACTGTTTAAAGATGTTTCAATTGATTTTTTTCTAGTTATCTGCTTTAGTCAAAATTATTGAAGGGCTAGTTTACCCTCAAAAATGAAAATTCTGATATTGATTACTTAATAACGTGTGATTCCAATCCACTGGGAACACTAAGATATTTTGAATTAAATCTGAGAGCTCCGTCATTCTCCATAGGCAGCAAGACGAGCTCCTGAGGTGTTCAAAGTCCAGTGGTTCAACTAATCATACGAAGCTCCAATAACATTTTTGTGTGCGCCAAAAAACAAACAAGCGAACAAACCTGTAAATATGACTGCGTGTTTACCAATGTCTTTTCTCCAGTGTCAGGTCAGGGTGCTTGTATACTCCAGTCGATGCGATCTATTGCCAGCAGAATCAGCAGCGCAACACGAAAGTGTCTTATTTCTCTTACTAAATGTGCATTCTGATCAGATATGAAAGACGTACAGTTTTTTTTTTTTTTTTTGTCGCACAAAGGTGGTATGTTTACAGTTGAACCACTGAAGTCACATAAAATGTATTGACAATGTGTTTGGTTCCTTTTCTGGACTTTGAACTTTTTGGATTTGTTGCTGTCTATGAAGAATGAAGGAGCACTTGGATTTCCTCCAACACTTGGATCTTTAGTATATGTCAAAGTCAGGGTTATTTTAGTTTGCTTATACTTTTGAATTTTAAGCTTCGTTTTGATAAATTTGATAGAACATTTGACTAATGTAGTAATACATTACTATAGCATATAGCACTATACAAATAAACTTGAATTGAACAGTCTTTTTCATTTTAATATTTAGTTTTTAGATATTTACACTGCAAAACATAACTATAGTGCTGTTATATGACAACTTAACGGTGTGATCAAAAGATAAAAAGTTATTCTGGGTGATTTGGAAAGAGATATTTAAACCTAAATAATGAAGATTGGTGGAAAGGTCTGTCAATAAGCCTGGTTTATACTCTACGCATCCACTAGTTCGCTTGAGTGCGCGCGGCGAATGTTATGTCATTGCGGTATTTTGCGGAGGTTTGCTTTGGGTGCGCGCAAAATGATTTCGGCTGACGGAGTGCATGATTTTTTGAGACTTAAGCAAACAGTTCGCGTGGAGCCGCATTTGATTTGAATATAAATCAGTTTGAAGAGATTTTGTCTGAAACGGGCATGACTGTACAGACATCTTTATGATCTGTCCATGCCTGATCATAGTGATAACCAGAAGACCAACAATTCCTGGCTAGAAATTGCAACAACAGTGCGAAAGGAGGAACATTTTTATAAAAGTTAAGTTATAAAACTTGAGGGATAAGTTTGTTAAAACCAAAACAGATTATTTAATTACAGAAATTCATTTTGAATTTAAAATAATTTAATAGTTGCAAAACTATAATTGAGGAACAAATTCTATAACTGAAAAAGAATATTTGAATTTATTGGTTTACAACATACTGATGTTGTTTTTTTTACTTTATTGGTAATAATGGTTTATTCTTGTCATAATAAAAATTATATTTGTAGAGCAACCCATGTTCTGTTGTCATTAATATTTTTATAAACTTTAATAGATAGAACTGTCCGAGATGAGAACAAAAGCAAGTGATGCATAAAAGTTTGATAAAAAAAAAATCTAGAATGGTTCTAAAAATCTTTATAATCATTAAAATAATTGATAAAAATAATTTGTTTAAAAATTGATTAAATGATATTAATAATATAAATGTATTTCCAGAAACTTCCTACATCTATGGTTATCCGTCTAGTTTTACGGTGGGTTTCTTTTGTCGTCCCCTGTCATTTTATAGAATATCACAACGGTGAACGCGTCAAGTATTAAAGCCCCGTCCGTTTTGTGCGAAGCGGGCGCAATCAGCGGAGGTGCTTGATTAAGTATAAATCAGGTTTAAGGGGAAGGGCTAGATAGCCCTTGAAACTGAGATTTTTCAGGACCACACTCGAAACCATGGGGTAAGAAATTTTCCCAGAATACACCATCTACAACAGCAGAATGGCTGCACACAGAAGTCAGGAGATGCACAAATTATTATTTTTGTCTTTATTGCTAATTTTTACAACAAACAAGCACATGTTTTAATATCCATTTATAACCGCGTACGTGTTTTACCGTCATGCTTTGAAAAAAAAAAAAAAAAAAAAAACACATTTAAAATAAAAACCATAAAATTTTGCTATCTATAATCCCTAATAACTCCTGTATAGTAGTCCCACAACATTCTGTCACTCAACGATACTCGAATACCCTGTGAGAAAATATAGTGGTTGGGATTGACCATTTTACAGTGTCTGGTATAATGTTAAATGTTGTTTTCCTGTGTTTACATGAATGGCCACGGTGTAAATGCACAGTACAGTTATAATCTTATTGCCACATTCTATCGCCATGACAACACGATATCGTTGCCTTCTGTGATTTCCTGAAGATAAATACCAAAATAATATAATGCAACTGGAATAACTACAGCAGTCGACATCGTCTGATCTCATATGAAGTAAGAGATCACAATGACATATGATGACGTGTGCAGGTGTTGTAGTGGTGTTCCATTTGCTAAGGGTATATTTTGAAGCCCCTCTCCTTAATGCTCCGTTTCAAGGGAAGGGGTACAAAATTAGAATTGGGAATGAGCCTTAAACCTTCAGGCATTGTTTAGTAAAGTGAATGAAAAAATAATGAAGATTGGTGGAAAGGTCAGCACCAATAGCCTAGTGGTTTAGTGCACCGACATATAGGACCATGGTGCTCACGGCAACCCCAGTTTGATTCCCAGCTCGAGGTCCTATGCCGATTCTTCGCCCTTTCTGCTCCCAATGCTTTCCTGTCTGTTCTCCACTATCCTATCCCAATAAACGGTGAAAAACCCCTAAAAAATAATAAAGAAAAAAAAAAAGATTGGTGCAAAGCTGTCCTGTGTTTTCAGTATAGTGTTGTCTAATAAACTAATCTATATGAAACCCCTAAATTCTGTTTTATTTCCTATTGTAGGTAATTCAATTACTGTAAAAGATATTTAGTATATTTAGTGAAAAACAACACGGATTGAAGTTTTTTCCAATATGTTTTCTATCCTTAGATCCGGTGACTTTTCTTGGGGCTCCTGGAAGAAGTGACCTTGAATTTCTTCCACCGTTCTCATCCTCTCTGTATGCATATATTGACTCTGAAAGCATATCATCCAAGAAATAAAGAGATGCACCCTCAACCCTTTCGGACGCAAGAACCAACCCGCCAAAACTGACACAGCAGAATTTGTCCGTGATCACTCCAGACCACAGTTACCAGCACAAATGTGAAGAACTCTTTCTCAAGTCGTTTTTTGTATTTTTCTGCTTCCCAAAACTGATGGATCATAGGAATAGAGATGTTCTGACCACAACTGACATTTTTTTCAACTGCAGAGAGTTTTGATCGAGAGACGAGACAAACGACAATTTAATCATGGATTTGTGCCTAATTGTTACATTTTATATAAGATGCAAACTGCTTACTTGTGTGGAACAAAAGTTTGGGAGTTGCTTGTATATGAGCAAGATTTTTTTTTTTTTATGTGGTTTGTCATTCCCTACTGAAAGGTACAGTCTTACGTGCGTTGTGTAACCAAACCCCACAAGAAGTGGGGGTGAACCTGTGGTGCTTTTGAGGACAACTTTTCCTAGAATGCCTCTGTTCAGTGGGCCAGGGCTCTTCCGGAAAGGAGGAAAAAAGCACATGGGCCATCGCAGCTCTCCAGACTGTTTCATTTACTTGGAAACACGATGCATCATCAGCTCTCACGATGCCATTGACTAGTTCAGCCAATCGGAAGAAACCACATCATAAAGGAGCATGAGCTTCTTATACTATGACAAAAACACTTGGATTTGGTTGCATTTCCAAGCACAGAATTGCCAAGTTGACCTTTCACATCTTTCCTTTCATAAGCCCTTTTTTTCCACCAGGATACGTTCAATCACTCGCTCGCATCAACTCATTGTTGCCAAAAGTCTGAAAGCGTACACATGTCCACCTCACACATATGTAATGGATGTTATTTCAATTTGAAAAAAAAAAAATGTAAGAATATATAAAATATATATATTTTTGTTAGTCTATACATTGTAGATTTCTAAATAACAAAAACATATTAGTTTGAAGTGTAGAGTCTATAGCGCAAGTGAACGCTCGGAGGCGTGCTGTACAATTTCAAAAAGAACCTGCGTATATTTTCAGAAACGCAAGGTTTGGGCGAGGTGATCCATTTGTAATTTTATGCCCCCCCCCAATAGCTCTATGCTTATGATGAAATGATAAGATATTTGATGATGGATTTTGAGGGCTTAAAGCCTCGTGATGGTTTCCTGATGTCAGGGAACTGTCAGTCACTAGAAGTGTTCTTAGGCAATGGTGCAGTGCGCAAGCAACGTTTGCCATCATGTCTCGCAAATGCACATAATGCAACCTGTTTGAATGTAATATTCAAATGTACACGCTCTCACATCTTCAGACTGGCTTACTGTGAGTTTAGTTGATCATATTGTCATTTCAAGGTGTACGTCTCAACCCGTTTTTTTGTCATGTGTGTGTGAGATGATGTTCCCGAATGATTTGAATTATGTATGTAGGGAAAAAATGGTGTTATAACCTGTGTAATTGTCAATGTCCACAATGGATATGATTTCTGAGTAATAACATTTCACCGTAAGGGGGGATACTGAACTTAGGTTGTCCTAAAGTATAATGGAAACATAATATCAATTCTTGATAAAAAAAAAAAAAAGTTGTTGAACATTTATATATTGTGGCCTTCTTATTCTCAAGACTGTCATTTTTGAGAGTGATGCCTTGTCAGTGCCTAAACTTACTTTCATTGTAAACTTGACCATTTGTTTTATTATTTCAAAATGCAAAAATGGCTCATCCATCTTTTTGGTTTTGCTTTGTTTCTTTCTGGAAGCATCTGTGTAGTATTTAATCTGCAAGTTAGAAACATTGTAGTATTTCATCATTATTATGCTGTGTGTGTGTGTGTGCGTGTGTGTGTGTGTGTGCGCACCTTTTTGGCAATTTTACAATTCTCGTTCCTGTCATCTTTGGCTCAACTAGGTTGGAATTTGTTTTTTTGCTTTCAAGACGCTTTGTGTCCTGTGATCTGTGAAGCACATGGAAAATAAAGGATATTCATTGATTCGTCAGATGGGACCGGAAACACTAGACTGTTATAAGTAATTCTCATTTAATCCAGCCATCTCAATTGTGGGTTAATTTTGAAAGTATCCATAAAATATTTCAATGCTGGACTTTGTGTTGACCCCTTTGCTTTATGCGTTAGATGCTGGAGAAGGATTGTCTTGTCATCTCGTATTTTCCTGTCTGAAATTACGTTCGTTTTTTTTTTTTTTTTTATATACCCCTGAAGCATTTACTCTTGAATGTCCAACGAAGTAAAACATTTTGAATGAATTGTGCGCCAAAATAAGATTGCTGCCCACGATTTCCATCAGAATTAAGATGTGTGTGAATTTTACAGAACCTGGTGTCTTGCAGTTGCAGTAGGGACATGAACAATACTGCTGTTGTGTCTTCAGAGTGCCTCTGGTTTTTTGTCATTATTATTATTATTTTTATTATTTTGTCTTTGTTTTTATAAATATATATATAAAGTAGGTATTGAGAACTGTCCTGTATATAACAGTAATGTAGCAATAAATGTGCCATTTTTAATAACAGAATTATACATTTTTTCAATGTCTTGCTTTTGATCTTGTATACCTTCAAATGAGTTAAATAAAAGAAAACATTGTAATAAAAGTCTTACCAGTTGGTGTGTTTTCCGAGAAATAAGTAAAGAGAAAATCTTGACCGTCTTCTCCACGCTAACCTAAATTAACGGCTCACTTTTCCAACAGTTTAAATGTTCGCGCTCTTTTCGGATGGTAGATTTTGATTGGATGTACGTTTGTCCGTTCATTATCTGGAAAAAAAAGTTAAATACTTATTTCTCTTTGAGAATAATGCATTAACTTGATACTAATTCCTAAAACAAAACCGGCATCATTCAGCAATTTCACAACATAGTTTGCAAACTGGTTATTACTTTTGTTTCAGAGGCGCTCACAGCCCAGACCCAATTTTATTTCATGTGGATTTCAACTTGATAAATACCCGGTGTATTTAATAGTATTTGTTTATAAAATCAGCATGTTAGAATTTTTAAAGCTTGTTAGAAAACGTACGTACAGGCGGTTTTAAATCCTGTGGATTACGCAAACGAAATCTCAACGGTTCCAGAATTTTCTATCAGGCTACCAACGGGCAGCCTGGGTCCTGAAACAGCCATTTGAGTTTGTTTACTTTCCGAACGGAGGAGGGAGAAGCAGAGTGGGTGCCAAGATGCAGAAGTTAACAAAGCGAATCGGTCCCAAATACGTAAAAATTGCCAGAATCTGGTAAATTAGTGCTTGGTTTATAAACAGTCCATTTTAACCTAAGGGTCGTCGGCTCTTCTCACACATATATTATAATTCTGAGACAGCATAACTTTTTATTATTACTTATTTTAAAAAATCCATAAATAATGTATTTTGCAATCTAGGATCCCCAATATTATCGGATGGGGTGCAGTGGCTGTGGCCATTTTACAGACTGACGGATTTACAGATTGATTCTGGATTATGTTCCCTTCGTTCGAGGCAAATTCAAGAAGGACGGCTAGCTATCAGACCCTGAATATTGGACCTACAGAAAGCAAGTGTACATTCCTAAATAATAAGTATAGCTGATGGCTTGTGTTGCCAGGAGGCGGCGCTGGTGATGCAATATGAACCTATAACACTGAACAGGACAATCTGATCTGTCATTTTAACGTGATAATTCACCCCCCAAAAAAGAAAATATACTCAACTATTTACTCATCCTCAAGTGGTTTCAGTTTTTTTTTCATGTTAACAGAAATTAGTATATTCATTATATATATATATATATATATATATATATATATATATATATATATATATATATATATATATATATATACATATACACACACACACATACAGTTTAAGTCAGAATTATTAGCCCCCCTGTTTATTTTCCCCACATTTCTAAACATAATAGTTTTAATAACTTATC